>NW_022279565.1:0-181498 GCF_000004075.3 Cucumis sativus | reverse complement strand
CTAAAGGCTGTTTTAATTTATATTCCCATACCTTGTCTGCTTTTCCTATACATCAGCAAGAGTTCTCGAGTCCAACTCTAATTTACTTTTGATGATTTATTAACTATAAATCTTGCTCACATATTCCCCTTCTTTTGGTTGGTTTGAGGATACCTTTTTTTACACTGGGAGACAGTTGTTGTAATCTTAGAAAACTGATGTGCGTTTGGTTTTGGAAAAAACAGTATCCATCCTTCATATTATAAGAGCGTGGCTCAACACAAAACTAAAGTCCCTCAAAATTCAAAGCTCCAACCCAAACACAATCCAAACTTGCAGTGGCTAAATGAAACAAAATATGCTATTCAACCTTGTGTGGACTTTTATGTCCAAAAAGGGAAACACAAACAAAACCCAATAGTAAGCTCTAAAACGGAAATCACAAATAAGACAATTAATTATCGCTTACCTCTAAACATGATCGAACCCGATGACTTGACACATAAGTACTATGAACGTCTGTACTCCTTGGTATCCCACCATGACATTCAACAGTGAAGTGCACTTTCTGCTTCATGTGATCTTCAACAACCTCGCCTCCCCCTTGATTTATCCATTCAACAATTTCAGCTCTCTAGTAGGAGAATTTCAAATATGATCTCAAAATATACATAAAAAATATTTGGGATTATGGAAGTCAAAAGTTGATGCATGTTTGTTAGTGTTCAAAAATAAAATGTAAAAAAAATTTGAAGGCATATTCCTCAAATGAAAAATGAAAATCGTAATTATTTCACATGCTAAATGACATTTGGCACTATCTTAAATTTTTAGGAAAATTACTCCCCAAGTTTTGGTTTTGAAGAACACGTGTGTTTGGTTCTTGAGTTTTAAAAATGTACATTTTTAGTCTCCAGGTTTAGAAAAATAGAATAGACCCATTTGGTCATGCACCTTTTTAGTCTCTAAGTTTATAAAAATTGGTTTAGAAAGTCCCCAATATAACTTTATACATTTTTAAGGTAGAATAACTTCTTCTAAAAATTGGTTTTGAGAGTCTCCAGTATAACATTAAGCACTCAAGGATTAAAAGAGTACATTTTGAAAACTCAAGGACCAATAAACCTATTTCTATAAAATTGGGGACTAAAAAGGTAATTTTTCCATTTTTTTTATATCATTCTCTTAACAGGATCGGAGTGTTAAAGAAACGTAGATCTAGAATCCTATCTGCACCATTGACTTGCTTTTAAAATCATGGAGTTGGAGCAGTAATGAACTACTCTTTACTCAAGTCAACTGATATTGAATACAGGGCTTCTACTTTGTTATTTTTTTAAAAAATGGATGCTATTTACCACAATAATACATCTAAAACCTAAAGTGCATAGTGTACATTAATCATGCTGTTTGAAATAAGAGGAAAGAATCTTTACAACATACCCGATCTTCTGGAAAGGAACTAGAAAAACAAAATATTTTCCCCTTAAATACACATGATGACTTCCCATTTGAAACCATGAAATCACGCCCCATCTTTTCTCAACTCTTGTTTGTACCATTTGCTACACATTGTTGGCTTTTCTGGGATAATTTCATTTTCCTGTCTCCATTCACTTTTGTTTCACTTTTTTCTTCAATTCTTTCCACTGCTATTGACGTCTTTCCAATGCTAACATGAATATTTCCTTCTGACACATTTGATGGCACGATTGGATGAACATTTGGAACTTTATTTTGATCCATAACAATGGTGCTCATGTAGTCCTAATGTAGTCATGATTCAAGAATCTAAGAAGGATACCTTGAACTCAATGCTAAGTTTGACTGCTCCCTTCGGAGTGACAAGTCTCGTTTTTCCCCTAGTGTGGAACGGGGAGGATTCCTCTTTTTCAAAGCCCTCATCAAACTCAATGCTATGTCTAGAACGCTAAGAGTAGGTGGTCTGCTTTTGGTTAGGCCAAAAGTGAAGTTTCCCTTCATTTTTTTATGGGATTTTTCTGATGTATAATGCATATGTTCTTTGTTTTTTTTAGCTCTTAATTGTCTCGCTGTCTTAAGTTTTACATTTGCAAGTCTCTCTTTTCTTTCTTTGGTACGCACACAATAACCGATGGGGTAACCTTTCTATGGTTCTACACTTAGTTTCTAAGTTTGACTGCTCCCTTCGAAGTGACAACAAGATTTGTTAATGCCCACCCTTTCTAAAGGGATTTAGTTCATTGTGGCTAGACAAGAGGCTCCAAACTCATGTTTGACAAGACAAATTTGTTAAAACCATCTCAATTTCTAAAGAGTACCTCCTATCCTTTTTTAACTCTATCTAGGCTAGGTTTGGACTAAGCGCATCATAGGTAAGTCATGGCAAAGAAACAAAGGAAGACAAAGCTAGAAAAGTATCCATGCACTTATTTATTATATGCATGCAATCAAGCATTCACAACACACATACCATTTTCTCAATCATGCATTCACATCTCCATAAGATATCGCTAAAAATGGGCTTAAACCAAAAAACACGGCAGCTTATTCTCAAATTTCAGCACATATACTCATCAACATTCAGAATTTTACATCACAAACCCAAGCTCAGTGATCAAGGGTTGCTAGTCATGCTTTTTATGCAAGATCTAAGTAATCTAAGAAGGTATAGTGCTCATTATTGTAAGGAAATTTTTTTTAGAAATTTTGAAATTTGGGCAAAATTTGAACCTCCAAGTTTAGACTAAACATGCAAGCAATTGCCCACCCCCACTTAAAAAATTGCAAACTTTTGAAAATCAAAATAAAGGGAGAAAAATAAGGGAGAACTTTGGACTCCCCTGGAAGGATCGACATCCTTGGCTTTGGTTTGAAGCTTGCATGGATAAACCTCTTCATTCCTTTTTCATTGATTATTCATCCTTGTTCCTGAAAATCAAAGAAAGTTCTCTCAATTTCATTTATTACTAAAATTAGGATAATTATATTAACTGTATTTTAACACTTTTGGTAGTTTATGTTTTGGTGTATTTTCAATGGTATTTTTATATAAAGTACAAAGTTTATGGGTATTCTGTATAATTTAGCCTTGAAATTTCTCAGACATGCATCAAATCAAAATTTCAAAACCATCGGTATACTTATGGAACCTCTTTAACAAAAAAAAAAAAAAAAATCAAACCCATGAAGTCTAACTAACCGAACACAATTAGATTTCTAGTAGCAGTAATTTACCACAGAAACATAAATTAATAGTTAGAAAATAATTGCATGGCATTTCTATAAATTTATCACATGATCTTTCTTCTTCCTTTTTTTCTTTCCTTTTTTTGATAGAACTCTAACTAAGTTAGTTAGGCTTCTACATGTAGCAGTTAATTAAAATAGAGACAGAAACTATAGATTAACAAAACAATTGGAAGGCCTCTCGATCAATTTAATACACAATAAGTTCATACTTGTGTCGTTTTGGAAGTATGAAAAACGAAAAATCGCTATTTTCCCTAAACGAGAAACCTCTTCATTCCTTTTTCGTTGATTATTCATCCTTGTTCTTCAAACCTCAAGCCTTAAAATTGAGGCAGTAGAGGAAATTCTCTCAATTTACTTCAAAGGAAGGATCATGTTCTCTCCTACAAAGGGTGTGTTTCTAATTTTCATAACTTTATGACTTAATATGGCAATGTTGTATAATGCAAATCCATAATAGAAGAAACACCATTTGCAGCACAACCAAGAAAAATGAAGATTGAATATAATGTAATGCAATAAAATTAAAATACTAAAGAATCTTGTGGTCCCTTCCTTTTCTTCTTTGTTTTTGATAAAGTAACTGCATTTATCACACAAACAATTAGATAGAAGACTTAAAACCCTAATCTGCATCGGACTAAGTTGATATTTTTCCTCTTTCTTTGTAAGTTAAAAACCACATGAGTTTGACACTGATTACTACCACCACAAGTCATTTAACTTCTTCAACTGCCTCATACTTTTCACACGAAACTGCGTCATACAAATTAACCCATAATAAAGCTACCCAAATTCCAAACCCCATCCGATTGGTTTCTGAAATCAGTAACTCTCATGGAAGGAAAAACTTGGACAGACTGATGCATAAATTGAGAAATGAAAGTTTGAAAAAGATTCTTACATCTTTGTCTATTAGAAAAAAAATCGATTTCTTGCAGTAGAATCGTTGTTCCCTACCATTCTCAAAACAGCCTGAATAGCCATGTTAAGAACACCGAGCCCAACACTGAAGTTGAAAGAGGAGAAAAAACAGCATGTTGAAACAAATGAAGGTTAAACCAAAAGGATTGAACTATAGTTTCCAAAGTTTTCATTTCTCTTATATTCACGTAATAGTAATAGTAATAGTAATTCCTCATTCAAACAACCACTTTTGTTTCAACAAAGAGGACAAGGCTTACGATCCCTAAATAGTTAGCAGTATTGCTATTTGGAGAAAATGTTAAAGTTAAACAGCTGACAATACCTTCCAGCCCCTACCACTACTATCTTTTGGTTAACAAAATCACTCAATGGCTGCCCTTGAGCTCTCACATTTCCCAATAGTCCAGCGAGAGCAACACCAGCAGTTCCCTTTATGAAATGAAATAAACGAAAATGAATGTCCTTTTAAGTAATTATCAACTGCATGAATACAACATGAACTACTCACTTGTATGTCATCGTTGAACATGCAGAACCTCTTACGATAACGTTGTAATGTTTCAAAAGCCCATTTCATTTGAAAATCCTCAAACTGGCATCATTCAAAATCAAATTGCGAGATTACGATACTGATTACTGGCAGTGAACACAGTTAAAAATTTGATATCTTAACCAATAAACCTGAACAATAGCTTTAGGCCAACATGTATCCACGACTTCCATAAATTCATCAACAATAGATAGATACTCTTCTCCCTCCAATCTAGGTATTCCTATTCCCTGAACTCCAAGGTCACCGAGGCCAAGAATACGACTTCCATCTGTCAAGACAATCACGTCAACCTGTAGTTGGAAGAAGAAAATACAATGAACTTCAAATATGGTGTTGGAAATTAAAAGGGATTTTCATTTTTATTTTGCTCAAAATCAATGCTCTTGAGCTTTTAATGTCCCGAGAATGTGAAAGTTTCCCAATATATCGTGTATGGAATTTTAAACTTTTCAAAGAAAACAAGGGTGATCAACATACAAAAGCCTCCTGTGGATAGAAAATTAATCAAACGAAAATTCGATTGTTCTGTAGCAGTTTGACTTTGTTGTCAAGAAAATTAAGAGTGATAAGAAGGCGAAGGAGTGACTTTGAGTGGTGGCAATTAGACAGCCAAGCAACTACACTCAAAGTTGCAGGTCAAATAGGCAGCAGGAAGAAACAAAGAAGAAGAAGAAGAAGAAAAGTTTTCGATCTATCAAACGTGATCAACATACAATAGAAAGTCATTTAAATTATCCAAATATCTTTTGAAGTAATTTTAACAATTTCAAAATAACTCTTAATCATGCTCTAAATATGGAATGAATTATCTATTCAACTACAAATACAAAAGTTTTCCTAAATCACTCTAACTAATTATACAAATTCCACAACACATAGATCACACGCTTCCCAAGAACCCACAAAATTATTCAATGCGGCATTTCACCAAACAGCTGGTGGATGGGGACAACAAAAACAAGTGTTTAACAAAATTATCTTAGAAACAAACACATTAATATTACCTGAAGATGGAACTCCAATTGAACAGCCTTGAAAAAGTGATGGAAAAACAAACAGAACATAAAGATTGTGGGACTCCTCAACTCCAATAAATCCTGCAATGGAAAAATGGGTTAGAAGAAGGTGGAAAAGCATAGTAGAGGATGATGATAATGAAAATGGGTAGTAATGTTTTTCGGTAGCTATCTTTTTTCTTTCTTTTTTTTTTCATGTAGTTGATGGTTGTTCTTGATTGTCTTTCTTTTTTTTTTTTTTCCTTTTTTGCTTTTGGGAAAAAACAGTTTGTTGAATAAGAGGTGATGATGCTGGTGAGGGAATTTATTAAAGTAATGAATACTTTTTGGAGGACTTAAACAAGTAAAAGGACGAAATGTATAATTAGTTAGAGGAGGACTTAAACAAGTAAAAGAACCAAATGAAGCAAGCTCAAGCAACAAATTTTCTGTTAAGTAAGCATAAATATTAACTAGAGACTTAAATAAAATATTTCACCACCACCACCACAACAACAACAAAAAACCCAAATATATCGCCATTGACAACAGAAACAGATCAATATAAGCACAATACATTACATGGAAAATATGGAGATAAACGACATGAAGGTTTCCCTTTCACTTACAAAGAGAATCATTAAGTAACTTCTCGTTGTTAGTACCAATATCTAGCATTACTGGAAGAATCTGTCAATTAAACAAGAGTAAACTTAATGAAATTCAAAAAGTGGGGTTAAGAAAAGTTGCTAAAAAAATGTCAACATTAAATGATATTAGTATTCTTAGATAATCTACAAATTTCATGAAGAAAAGACTGCAGACTTGAGAGTTACCCCCACAATCAGGAATACTTGCTGGAACGGGAAAAAGATATCGGCAAATTCTAAACACGGCACACTAAAACTCTCACTCTCCTGGTTCATGCCTAAAATCACATGTACATGTCAATGCTGATAGTGCCTCTTTCACTGAAACAAACCAAATTTCAGTACCAACTAAGATTCAGAAAATAAGGTATTTAAGATGCAGAAAATAAGGTATTTAAGATGCAGGAAATAAGATAGTTAAAATGCAGGAAATAAGGTAGTTAAGATGCAGAAAATAAGGAAACACCCCACATCACTACAGTGCATAACAAATCTATCACATAAGCACAAAGATAAATACCGAGTGTATTAGTTGAAACTTAGCAAAAACAAAAAGGACATAAGCTTATTCTCAAAATTCAGAATCTCACGTCACAAACCCGAGCTTAGTGCTCAAGGGTTGACAGTCATGCCTTTTATGCAAGATCTAAGAAGTTATGATGCTCGTTATTGTAATGAAAAACTTTTGAAAAATTTTGAAATTTGGGCAAAATTTGAAATCCCCAAGTTTAGACTAAACAAGCGAGCTATTATCCACCCTTCGCTTAAAAAATTTCTTGGAAGTAGCCCAACATGAGAAGATAAAACAATCTGAATGCAGGCAATCCTATAAACAATTAAAACAATAGCCACAACTGATTGAAATCAAGTTGGATAAACAACCATTGGATGAAGGGAGGGCGTTGAGCTTGTCTAAGAAAAACATACTCTTTGAGGGTTTATGCCAGCAGCAGCAACATACATATCCAGCTTTCCTGTAGGTATTCCTATACCCTGTAGGTTCTCACCTGCAATTTGATGTACTCCTTTTCTTTCTTCTTCATCTCATGTATTTGTTGAGTTCTTACTTGCTTTGCACACAAACAGAAAACAACATTAGTACTAAAATTATTACATAGAAACTAGTATCTATCTCACAGCATCCAACTACCATAACCTGATTGCCAATAACCCTTCTCTGGAGTTCAACATTTTCCTACTGTAGCTTGTCAATTTGAGCTTTAAAAGCAGCCTTACCTTTGGCTTCCTGTGGAAAAGAACTTCCTTGTTCAATGTTAAATAGAGAGAAATCATAGAATTTAGACAAGTCTCGAGATTGTACTATTCGTGTAACTGTTGCAATCTCCCTATCTTTAACTTGTACTACCGACTTTAGCCTCTCAACTTTGGTCTCCAACCTTGATATATCTTAATGTAGCCTGCCACAAGAAAATAAAGGTGACTGAATACAGGGAACCATGGTTGTGTGAAGGAATATTAAAAAGCTTTGCAACATCATTACCCTGAAATGAACTACATTTATTCCATATCTTAAACCAATCTCCCATAACAAGAAATGAACCAAAATTAGAAACAGTAGCTCTTTCAACACTACCGAAAGACATAATCTCACGAAGACACTTGGCAATAAAATCGAATCTTTAACGCATCACCATTCTCATCAAATGTTAAACAAATCTCCTCTTGATTCCAATTATTTGATAAGCGAGAAACAAAATAGATCATATTAAGTAACACAAATTCACGAAAAATCAAACATAATAGATCATTAAATTGAAATGTGACGGTAGACTTGACTAAGCCTGATCCTCTTAGCTCAGAAGACAAGGACGGGTCGTGTTATGAGAAATGTCAAGGTAGACTAAATCTCATGTAAGTCACTAGTCAAATAAACCAACAGCTAAAACAAAGCAAAACAATAACAAAAACCCACAAAGATGTTGTAACGACAGTAAGACGTATTGGTTATGATAAACATATACTACTATGAGTTAGGAAGATCATGGATCCAGCCAAAATTATAGATGAATCAGTGATAATCAAAAGTTGAAATCAGTGATATCGAATATTTCTTTAACCCAATATGTTTAAGGTTGCATTTTGTTGTTTCCACACACATCTTGTGACTATGATCAAAGCATTGAAAGTGCAAGAATATAAGTTATAGAATAGATAGATTCAAATATATTAGCAATATTTTTTGCGGTACATCAGAGATTTAGAAGTAAGAAATTATATGAATGATAAATCAAAATAGTTCAGAGACATGGCACCTTTTCCTCACGTAGCTCCACTAAAACAAAGTGGTAAAGGGGAGAAAGCTAAAATGTGGCAAATGCCTTCTTCGCTAAAATGTGGCAAATGCCTTCTTCTTTCAAACATGAAGAGATTGATCACAAAGTCAAGTTGAAAGCTAAAAAAACTTAAGCCTCTATTTGGCAACAATTTTGTTTCACAAAATTATGCTTATGAAAATTACTTATGACTAAACTTCTTTGAACAATTGATAAAAATGTTCTTGAAAACTACTTTTTCTTTCCTAGTCTTTGAACAGAAGAAAACAAACAAAACTAAAAGCAAAATTATTAGAAAATGTGCCTAAATGGACAAATAGTCAGTAGGAAGAAGAGGATTACAATATATTAGGTTAAAATGTTGAACTATGATGCTAACTAGAAGAGAGCAGACCACCTAACACTGATCCAAACCACAAGGTATGAACCTTAAAATTGGTGAACGTGTATCCACTTTAAAGGTTTAAGTAATGACTTCACTCTCATTATCGATTGATGTCATTGGATTGATTTTTCTCCCAAGTCCCTTGGGTTTTCTGGAGTTCCCCACCCTTGCTTTTCATCTAATCTTAGTGAAGAGTTCTCTTTTGGCTCATCTGAAACAAATGCCACCATCGTACTTTCAAAGATAAGGAATCCGACTTCACTCACTTTTCGATCATCTTTTGTATACAACCTTCACTTGGTGTAAATTCACCCCACACTTTCATTATTACAATCTTACTTCTCTTATATCACAATGGAATAATCTTTGTAATCTCTCGCAGCATATGTGCTCTTTTGTAATTTCATCCCATCAATGAAATTATTTATATGTTTCTGATAAAAGAAATGTCTCCTCAAAAAGAATAATAATAACAATAATGTTTGATCAAAGAATCCTTTGGACAAGTCTTGGCACATTGGGAAATCAAGCCCTTGGCATTAAACGCCGAGATCATGATATGGGAATTCCAAAATGTACAAAAATACAAATATTGCTCATGCTCATGAGATTGAATAAGCAACTTATACTCTCTGACTGCAGAAATCCTTAACTCTTAAAAGAAAACAGGAGGCATTGGAAGATGAGTATTTATTACCACTTCCAAATTCCAGTGTAGTGCTCATATACTGTTAACAGCGGTGCCTAAATCCTTGGGGTATTCGGTAGACCGTCATCGGATGAGATTGTAATGTAATGTAATCAATAACCAATGGTTGGATTCAGCGTTTTAGAGCCGATTTGTAATTAAACTCATACATTTCAGCTCTCCAAAGAGAGTCTTTGAATTCAACATAACATTTCTAGTTTCAATTACTAACCTATTGGTGGAGAGCAAGTGCCATAGGTTAAGAGTTAGTATTCCAATCCTGACTACTCCTGACATTACCACGAAGTGTAGACTACATACCTGTAACTCATTATTACTTATCGCACCCGGCAGCCCAAAATCTAAACTCTGTAAGCTTTATCTCATCTAACAATGCCACCCAAAAATCATGCACCAAAATCAACCAGAAATAGAGGTTCAAAATATAATGGAACGGCAGATAAAAACAATACAATAGTAAAAACCACGCACCTTTTACAAACTCTTCCCAAAGAGACAGGCTCAGTTAATCATCTTCGTCGCTCTCGTCACTGAAATAACTTGCTTTCTTCTCTTTTTTTCTTCTCTACAATGTTCTCACCGCCAGTCAGGAGTCTCTGGTCTGCATCTCCGTCCACCACCGAGGCCCAATTGTCATCCTCAAACCCTTCTCCAACATCCGATCCCCAATCCTCCTCGTGCCTAGCACCAACTCCACCCCTTCTTACCCGCTTCGGTTCTGGTCGCTCCCTTGGCCCCAATTGATTTTTAGGGCATTCATAAGACAAATGCCCATCAATTGCGCCGCACTCGTAGCACCTACTCTTATCCTTATAAACCCTCTTCCTTATAAACTCAGCGGCACGACCATTATCAGTCGCTATAGCAGCCTTAAGAACACGGCCATTCAAAATCTTCCCGTGCATCTGTTTCGCGGCCTTCACCGCGTCGTCCTGAGAAATAAACTGGACGAAGGCAACGCCGCGAGACTTGCGAGTCTGTCGATCTTTCAACACCGTAACACGAGCGATCTTACCAAAGTTGGAGAAGAGAGTGTGGAGGTCGGAATTAGTGAGTGAATAGTCGAAATTGGAAACATAGAGAGTAGACTTCGAAGGAACCAAACCTCCAGAACCACCGCCAGACTTAGTGGAAGAGTGTGAGTGTGAGTGCGATTGCGATGAGAAGTGCGACTGTGAAGACGACGGCAGCGACGGGTCAGAAGAGGGGGCGGAGGGATACCGGTAATAGAAGGTTTCGTCCTCGTCGCTGTCGCTAGTAGGGCTATTGGTTTTCTTTCCCTTGGGCGCCATTTTTTCACCGAGTGCCGTAAACAAAACCTATAGAATGAAAATATAGACTTAAGGTTTAGGAAATCGACCAAATCTAGGAACGAGACAATTACTATGAGCGGTTTGTTTTATTTAATATTAAATAATAAATAGATTTGGTTAATTTCGATTGTTTGAATTGATTTTTTTAAAGTCAATGCTCACTCCTAAGTTTCACTAACTTTTTGCAATATCACTCTCTATAAATAAATTGTTTCTTCATCTTTAGAGAGACATCATATTCATATAAACAAATTCTTTTAGGAGAAGTTTGGTGCATAGTATTATAGTTTAAGTTGTTATAGTCGTGTTTAGGGTACATAATATTATAATATTAGTTATTATAATTTGTGTTTATGTGTAAATTATTATAGTACGAGTTATTATATATGTGTTTGAGTATAAATTATTATAATCCGACAAAATTGAGAATCAAAGTGACCATTCTTATTTTGAAAAAGAAAAAAAATCCAAAAGAAGTCAAAAGGAATAGAGAAAATTGTTCAGTCAAATGTTAGTTTACTTTTATTACAAAAAAATTATTTATCTTTTGGGTTTAGGCTAATCTTCAATGATCATGGTCGGCCAATCTCCCACCATCATCTCTAGTGACTCCATCGACGAACTTCCGATAATCAACTTCGACGACCGTTGTCATCGATTAGTCTTGAAGATTTTTTATAAAAATATTTTTTAGTATATATAACAAACAAAAGAAATTTGTACGTATAAATATTTTTTAAAATATATATTTTAAAACACGATTGTGTTTTTATTTTAAGAAGTTTTTAGAAAAAATGTTAAACAAAAATGAGATTTTTTAGGTTATTCAAGAAAATACTTTTAGTTTAGTTATAATAATATTTTATAAAATGCACTTTTTCATACTTTTTTTTCTTTGTAATATTCTCCTAAAGATAATGTTTGACCAATCCATGACTTGATTTGGACTATTATTCGATAGTAAACAATGTTGGTATGTTGCTTTTTATTTTATGTTCATGTGTTGTTTGAGTTCGGTTTAAATTTTGTGATTATGGTCACTACGTTTGTATTGTTGCATTATATATTTAAACTTGGTTAACCATATTCTCACTGTTCACACGAGATTTCGAATAAATGTATTTCGTGGAATTGAACTTTATATATTGATGAATATTGTGCATACAACCTCTAGTATTTACTCATTTGATGCTTTCTCTCGAATACAAGTTAAAACTTATAACTTTTTGATCTTCGATCTTTAGGATATTGTAGTTGCAAGTTGATTTGAACTTCGATCTTATGGAACCCAAGGAAAGTTTAATCTTCCAACTTTCAGAAGTTGTTGATCTCCAGGTTGATATGAACTTTGACGTCTTGAGAGCTTGTAGAAGTTTGAATCTTCAATTCTTCAGTACTTCAGAGGTTCAATTCTTTATTCAACCAAAGACCCCTTTTAAAATGAATGGCAATGGTCTCTATTTATAGAGAAATTTCATGGGCTTTAGGTGAACTTGGGCTCATTTGCTTGCTAGACTTGGACTTGGGCCCATTTGATTGTTGGGCTTGGACTTGAGCCCATTTGTGAGTTGAGTTTGAACTTGGGCCCATCTGCTTATTCGACTTGGGCTTGAGCCCATTTTTTTGTTGGATATGAATTGAGTTGGGTTGAGTAAACTTAATTATCCAAACTCAAACAAAAGTATAATCATCATCATATTTATTGTGATGATGTGGCGTAATTTAATTGGTCAAAATTTCTTGCTCAACAAATGTCTCCTTTTAGAGATTTGTGCACGTTTATATGATGGGTGAATCTTGAAAACGATAAGCTGAAATAAGTGAATTTGTTCTTGGATTTGGTTCTAGTTAATATGTCAATTTAATCATACTATGCATTTGGACATAAGTGTGATTAAAATGTTATACGAAGTTTGGTCAATTTATATGGTGGAGCACACCAAGCTTGATCGAAGACAAAAATGGAGATGGAGATCCGATCGGCTGTAACACATCGAAGACGAAAATAGAGATGGAGATCCGATCGGCTGCGACACATCGAAGACGAAAATGGAGATGGAGATCTGATCGACTGCAACACACGAAGACAAAAATGTAAATATAGATCCAATCGACTGCGGCACATCAAAGACAGAAATGGAGATGGAGATTCGACCGACGGCAGCACATGAAAGACCGAGATGGAGATGAAGATCCACATATCGAAGATGGAGATGGAGATCCGATCGGCTGCAACACATCGAAGATGGAGATCCAATTGACTGCGACACATCGAAGACGAAAATGGAGATGGAGATTCGACCAACTGGAGCACATGGAAGACGAAGATGGAGATGAAAATTCGTACATGAAACACCAAGCTTGATCGAAGACAAAAATGGAGATGGAGATCCGATCGGCTGTAACACATCGAAGACGAAAATAGAGATGGAGATCCGATCGGCTGCGACACATCGAAGACGAAAATGGAGATGGAGATCTGATCGACTGCAGCACACCGAAGACAAAAATGTAAATATAGATCCAATCGACTGCGGCACATCAAAGACAGAAATGGAGATGGAGATTCGACCGACGCACATGAAAGACCGAGATGGAGATGAAGATCCACATATCGAAGATGGAGATGGAGATCCGATCGGCTGCAACACATCGAAGATGGAGATCCAATTGACTGCGACACATCGAAGACGAAAATGGAGATGGAGATTCGACCAACTGGAGCACATGGAAGACGAAGATGGAGATGAAAATTCGTACATCGAAGATGGAGATGGAGATTTTGATGACTGCGACACGTCGAAGATGCAGATGGTGACGACTGCGGCACATCAAAGATGATGACGACCGCATCGAAGATGCAGATGATGATGGCTGCGACACATCAGAGATGCAGATGATGATGACTGTAACACATGGAGATGGAGATTCTGATGGCTGCGACACATCGAAAATGTAGATGGTGACGGCTGCGACACATCGAAGATAATGACGGCCACATCGAAGATGCAGATGATGACAACTGCAACACATCAAAGATGCAGATGGTGATGACTGCAATACATGGAGATGAAGATTCTAACGGCTGCGACACGTCGAAGATTCTGATGGTGACAGCCACATCGAAGATACAGATGATGACGCCTGCAACACATTGAAGATGCAGATGATGACGGTTGCAACACATCAGAGATGCAGATGATGATGACTGCAACACATGCAGATGGAGATTCTGACGACTGCGACACGTCGAAGATGCAGATGGTAATGGTTGCGACACGTCGAAGATGCAGATGGTGACAACAGCGACATATCGAAGATGCAGATGATGTCGGCAGTGACACATCAGAGATGTAGATGATGACGGTTGCAACACATCGAGGATGCAGATGATAACGACTGCAACACCTAGGAGATGAAAATGATGATCTTCTCGTCTGCAACACGTGGAAGAAGATGATGATGAATCCTTTTGGCTACAGCACGTGGGAGAAGATGAAGATGAAGATGAATCCTTTTGACTATAACACGTGGGAGAAGATGAAAATGAATCCTCTCGGCTGTAATACGTGGGAGAAGAGGAATCCTCTCGGCTGCAACACATGGAAAAGATGAAGATGAATCCTCTCGGCTGCAACACATGGAGAAGATGAAGATAAATCCTTCCGACTGCAACACATGGAGAAGGTGAAGATGAATCCTCTCGGCTGCAACACATGGAGAAGGTGAAGATAAAGATCCTTTCAGCTGCAACACTTGAGAGAAGATGAAGATGAATATCTTTTCAGCTGCAACACTTGCGAGAAAAGGTAGAGCTCGCTACTTTGACTTTGCCCCATTTGTCCCATTTCTTTTCTGTTGTAACTGTTCATGAATTTCATTTTCTATTGAGATTACATCATCACGATGAAGCATAATTTTTTTTTTTCGTGCGACTGAACTTAAAGTAATCTTTAAGCTGCCTACGTATCCTTTTTATAACACAGAGATCAAGTCATAACGTAGTTCAATTGAGTTGTTGTTTTTTTTTTTTTTTTTTGTTATTCACCTTTTAAGCTCTTGTGGACTAAGAGCATCATGCAATTTAGGCTTTTGCGATAAGGAGCTTTACACATTTAACAAATATTTTCGTAAAAAATTTGTTCACCTTCTTCATTTGTAGAATTGGTGAATATAATAATTTTTGGCTTCACGATCAAGGGACCTTCTGTGTTTATGTCAACAAATAACTTCCTCTTCATGCGTGATGAGACACAACTGCGTATCTTCGCCATTATTTTCTTCATGAAGTGATTTTACCTTCAAAGTTTTCATCTCTTTTTCATGTTGATCACTTGTCATTTTAGTCTATCAAAAACAGATGTTGAAGGTTGATATTTCTTTGATGTGGAGATACTTAGCCTTTTGAAAGCTAAAGTTTGAGTGGAAGTAGATGTTAAACATTGGTTTTCTTCTTCTTTCATGGTCATACTCAATCTTTGAAAAATTGAAGATTGAGTAATTGAAGGCTTGATACGATCAAAGACAAAAGTCCTTTGCTTAATTTCATTTGAATTGTCGATTTCTTCAGAAGATGCATAATTGTTGTCGACTTCTGTTATACTGACAACATGACATGCAAGGACTTCTAATACTTTCTTTGGATGATCATCAAGGAAGCTTCTTGGGAGAAATTCTTTCAAAGTTATCGACCGTCGATGTCGGATGAAGTCCTCGTCTTTTCCTTTGATAGGCTTAGACTTCCACATCTTATTTCTTTTCTCATTTTTACGAGAGTTGCTTCCTTTTCCATGCTTCTGATGGAAGTGCGACTTCGTTTGTACGAAAATTGATTGTCTCCCCTTTTTACGAGTCATGACTATCCATCCTTCGCAATCATCTTCAATAGGCTTTTCTTTGTTTTGAGATTTCTTTGTCACGATCCTTTGTTGGAATCGAACATGTACAGGTTCAAAAGTCCCAAACTGGACCAAGTTTTTCCATTAATCATAAAGGTGTGTTGATGGCGGAACACTTGAAGTCATCTCAATTGCAACATGATTTGTCTGAGCTACTTCATCCATATCTAACTCGATCTTCTTTTCACGAGCCAACTTTATAATCAGCTCCTTCAACACGAAACACTTTCCAACAGGATGACTAATGACCCGATGGTACTTGCAGTAGTTAGGATCATCTACTTTCTCTGCTTGTTTCGGTCGTTTGCATTCTGGCAGTTGAATAAGTTGCTTCTCTAACAGCTGCTCTAACATGTCTGCAACATCAGAGTCAGGAAATGGATAAAAATTTTCTTGTCTTTCTTTAAGGGCGTCGCTTTTCCTCTCTATCATGCTTTCCTTCAAATTTTGTTTCTTTTCTTTTAGAAAAGATTTCAAAGGGGTTGCATGAACAACCATAGACTCATTTATGACACTATCTGTAATCTTTTTAGTGTCATCAATTTAATTCTTGTCACTCCTCATTTTTTGAACCAAAAAATCTTTTGCTCCTCTACGAGTGATACTTAGTTCCATATCATGGGCACGAGTCGCCAACTCTTCAAACGTGCGTGGTTTTATCCCCTGCAAAATATAGAGAAGTTCCCAATCATGCCTTGGGTGCACATCTCGACTACAGACATTTCTATGAGCTTGTCTTTGCAATCCAGGCTTAGAGCTCTCCATCGGTTTATGTAGTTGATGACTGGCTCCCTCTTTCGCTATTTGCTATTTGTCAACTCCATCATGCTGACGATACGCTGGGTGCTGTAAAAGCGATTGAGAAAGTCCCCCTCAAGTTACTCCCAACTATCAATGGATTCATGTTCCAGGTCGATGTACCATTTGAAGGCGTTTCCTTTCAGAGTTCGAACGAACTGCTTTATCAACAAATCTCCTCTCGTACTAGGAGTTTCACATGTTTCAATGAAGTGAGCAACGTGTTGTCTTGGGTTACCCTTTCCATCAAACTGTTGGAACTTGGGTGGTTGGTATCCATTCGGCATTATGAGATTGTCGATCCTCTTCGTATATGGTTTGGAATATAGAGAGAGAGTTTGAGCAAGTCCATCATATTGAGTTTTGATGGAGTTTGCAATCATCTCCTGCAATTGCTGAATAGATATTGATGCAATTGAGGTTGAATTTTGTGGTTGACTTTCTTGCATAATTGTCTTCCTTTTGTCAGTATTTTTGATAGTATGTGTATGACTTGATTCAGCATCATGACGTTCGATGTGATTCTTGAGAGATGCAATCTCATTATCCTTTTCTTCAACGACCTTCATGAGCCTGTTGATCTTCTTTTTAAGCTCAGTCATTATGTCTTCACTTGTATCCACGTCAGTCACCATAATCGACATGATATTTGGATGAGGCATCTTCTCATTCGAGCGTTCACAGGAGGAAATTTGTTCGTCAATCACAGGATTTTCTTCGACTATAATTCCACCTTTTGGTGGCTTGGACAGTTGCTCCCAAATGTTCTTTGCGGCCTCAAAGGATGGCATTTCCTCAGATGATTGAGTCTCCCTTGAGCGGCTGTGAGTATTTGGCTGCTTGCCGATGTCATTTGTTCGTCAATCGACATGATTTCTTTAGATGTTCTTCAAAAGAGAAAGAGATGAAAGGTAGAGATTGTCTCACTGGACGTGTCAAACTGTTCACACGAGATTTTGAAGAAATGTATTTCGTGGAGTTGAACTTTATATATTAAAGAATATTGTGAATACAACCTCTAGTATTTACTCTTTTGATGTTTTTTCTCGAATACAAGTTAAAACTTAGAACTTTTTTATTTTCGATCTTCAGGATGTTGTAGTTGCACGTTGATTTGAACTTCGATCTTCTGGAATCCAAGAAAAGTTTAATTTTCCAAGTCTTCAATCTTTCAGAAGTTGTTGATCTCGAAGTTGATACAAACTTGCACGTCTTGAGAGCTTGTAGAAGTTTGAATCTTCAATTCTTCAGAGCTTCAATTCTTCTTTCAACCAAAGACCCCTTTTAAAATGAATGACAGTGGTCTCTATTTATAGACATTTCATGGGCTTTAGGTGAAATTGGGGTCATTTGCTTATTGGGCTTGGATTTGAGCCCATTTGCGAGATGAGTTTGGACTTGGGCCCATTTGATTCTTGGACTTGGGCTTGAGCCCATTTGTTTTGTTGGATCTGAATTGGGTTGGGTTGAGTAACTTAATTATCCAAACTCAAACAAAAGTATAATCATCATTATTTACTGTGATGATGTGACGTAATTTAATTGGTCAAAATTTCTTGCTCAACACTCACATTTTTGTATTGTTTTCCATTCTAAATTAATTCATCTATGATTTATAGAGATTTATCTCTTACATAATTTAAAGCATAGTATTAGAATAATGTTGAAAATCATTTTATCTATTTGTTAAACTTGTTAATAATCCTATATGAAATTTTCAAAAAATTGATATTTTATATATTGAATATATGTAAAAAAGAATAGAAAAAAACTGTCACAAATAATAAATTCGACAAAATATTTACTAGATTATATTAATAATAGATATTGATAAGCCCTTATATGTTTAGTGACATTGATCGATCTATCGAATATCAAATTTTAAAATACTTTATAAATATTTTAATTAATTTGGCTATTTTTAATAGTAATAATAATAAAAAAAAAACAATATAACACAAACAATTATACTTATATTGTACTCCAAAATTACAAGTTCCTAAACATAAATTAGAGTTAGTTGGAGTTTGGTTTAGAGATAAAATTTAAAACGGGAAAAAGAAAGAAGAAGAAAAAAGAAAGAAATGAAAAGAAGTAAGCCTGATGTCACATGTGAAGCTTTGACCCCAAAAATCACCCGCAAAATTGCGCCAATACGTGCCACGACTCCTTTAGCATGGCCCAGGAGTAGCCCAACGTGGTCCCGAGACAGCCCAAGGGTGACCAGGACATATGCCCACAACATTGGCAGGCACCTCTCGAGGACAGCTCACAGGCCCCGCACGCGTGCCACGAAAAGGGTTGCTTGCAAAGAGTACAACTAATGCTCGAGCGGGGATTCAACTGGTATGCCTCCCCTATAATACATTTTGAACATTTTCAGCTCTGGCAGGCTTGCATATGAAAATGCCGAAACGTCACACCCAAGCTTTATGACCTAGAATGAAAAGCAAACACCTATGGTGGGATTTTAATTTCCATATTAATCAATTAACATGCATACAATACAATATAACCTTTATATCATACATTTTAATGCATGAACATGTTAACCTATGGTGGGATTTTAAATCTATATGACATTCAAAATGCACATACAAATTTAAAGTAATTTAATCATACATCACATGCATAAATAAAAAAAAACACCCTAAAATGGACTGATTTTTGGCTCCTAAATTAAGCTAAGTACTAAATTATTACATAATTACTTTGGTGTAGTACAGAACCACTCCCAAAAACTTTGAACCGGCTGAAAAACCAACCGAAACCGCTTGAACCGGCCCAGGCGCACACGGGTCGGGCGAAGGCAGGCACGCGGGCGCGCAGACGCATGCGGACACAGGCGGGCGCGCGGGCGCAGAAGGCGTGCGGCATGCGGGCGCGCGGGCGCTGAGGGTCGCGAAGCGGGTCAAGGCGGGTTTTCGGGTCTGTGACCTTCTTCTTCATTTTTTTCAATTCTCTCACCCGGTTGAACCAGTTACACCTAACTTCAACTCTAATGAACTTTTTTTCTTTTTTTAAAAATTACAAACACTTTGCAACAATAAAAATAAGCCATAAAAGGCTAATTACAATAATTAGAACAAAAACACTTAATCTAGAGCCAAAATCATAATATATCCATTTTAGTTCAAACCAAAAATTATCTAATAAATATGAACCCACCACATGCAATTGGTAAAAAATGAAGCATGCTCTGATACCACATGATAGAACTAAGTCATGCACAGCGGAAAAAGAATCGAATTTCTACCCTAATTGCCACAATTAACATGTAACCATAAACTAATCAAATTAGGGTTTTAAGAAATATTACTTTGAAGCTTTCAAAAGGTTTGATATCTTCTTACCAATTCTAACCGAGACCACCACTAGTACTCAACTGCTATCTCTAGACAAAGAACCGGGTTGTGGACCCAATTTTGGTGTAGAAAGTAATGGAGATAAAATGAGATTGAAGCTTTCTTTTTTCTTGTTGAGATGATGAAAATGATAAAAGAGGCAAAAGTTTTTTCAACATTTGAAAACACCTCTATTTAATAACCTAATTACATGAAAAAATGCATGCAATTCATTTGCCAAATCTCAACACCTAATGTTCCACTAACAATTAGTGGAACTTAGTGGCTAGGTGTCTATATCTCATATAGCACATATCCCACTAAGAGTTAGTGGGATTATCCAACAAAATGTTGGATTTTCCCACTAACTTAGTCCAAGGGTAAAATGGTCATTAGATATTTCTAGTCAAAAGTCAAACTTTGACTTTTCTTAGTCAAAAGTCAATATTTGACTTTTACCATTTTGTCCGTCTTGACTAATTCCACCCTCCCGAGCATGAATCCGCATTCATTTTTCCAAAATTTAAATCACATTTGAATATAAGGCCGGTCAAAGTTTGACTTTTCAAAGTCAAAAGTCAACATTTTGACTTTTTACTATTTTTGACCAATTCTATCAATTCCGAGCTTCTTAGTATGAATCCGCATTCATACTTATAGTATGTAAAACATAAAGCTCTATTTCTAATTAGAAGACCGACGACTATATCACTATATTGTCGGTTTCCCTTTCTTCTCCCAATTCGAACAATTCGACTTATTTCATCACACTGTTCTAAGTTTAATCCATATGAGCTAGCAGAGGAACCTAATGGACCTATAGATCATGGGCTCCAACGATTCAAGATTAACTAGCTAAACTCTTTTAAACCGAGTTAATCAACATTCGTTAACTAACGAGTCATTCCACTAAAGTCCCGTAGTTGCACTCCCTCACTATAGATATATTTGTGTCCATTTGATAAAACCATAATCAGTAAGTTAATCCTTCACAGGTTGCTCGTAACCTTGGCTAGGTCAAAATACCGTTTTACCCCAAGATTACATCTTGCTCCTTAAGTCCCACTAATCCACTATTGAACAATTGGTTTAAGGTTCAATCCTATAAACTTAATCCCTCTCGGGCCAATGAGAGGTGGGCCCCTTGTTCAAGACTTGGATTCAGTGCTTAAGAGAACAACCTATCTACTAACCCTAAAGCGGGTAGGAGTGAATTCCATCTTGTACCCTATGTTCCCAGCTATCCACCCGATCTTACCCTGAAATGGGAGGCTTATTGGGCCAACGCTGATGAGCTGCCCTCACCTATGCAGATCTAAGGATAATCTCATGTGAACAGGAGTTCATAGTTAACTCAGGATTAAGTCTAAGTTACCTAGGTCATCAATAATTGAGATAGTCAGTTTTAAACAGTAAACGGTGTTATAACGTAAAAAAGACTAATTCATGGTTCAGTCTTATGTAAACATTTTACATAGGATGCCCCACTTTCATGTCTCTACATGAACGATTAGGATCACCTCGTTTGTACTACAAAGTGGGCCGCATCCATAGTTTCTCTAAATAAGGCGCCCAACCTTTATTTCATATACTATAGACTATTTAGGCTATATACTCGAACTTGATCCACGTTTATGTTTACACATAAAGTTCAAGTTTATTCAAAAATAGCCTTGGAACTTGATTTATTGGATTTAAGATTATGCCAATACACCCGAACACAAGAACGTAGAAATTTCTTGATTGTCGAATGGACGTGGAGAAGTTTCTTGATTGGATCAAGAACGTAGAAATTTTTTCGACTATGCCAATACACCCGAACATAAGAAGGTCCGATTAGTTGCTCTCAAACTTCAAGGTGGCAAGCGCTTGGTGGGATCAATTACAAAACAATAGACGATTATTCGGTAAACAATCTAAAGATTAACTGAATATCTTATAAAAAGATGTTGTCGTAGGCTTAGTGGTGACAGGTGAGAAAGTAAGTTGTGTCTTTTATGACTCTTAAACGTTGAAGTCAACCAATGAGTTCCAAATCCAACCATAGTTTATGAAGTTCAATCCAAATTTTATAAATTTTCTTTAAATTTGAAAATGCAGAAAGTGATTAGTTGTCAAATAAGTCTAAAAAGATTGGAAGCAAGGACTGAATTCACGAGCTCAAGCCAAAAAATAATTAAATGCAACAAGTGAAGAGATCACAAGTGGAGAATGACTCTCGTTCTATGAAGCTATAATAATATATTTATAGATATAATTGATCTAATTTTTACCCCATAAGTTTTTATCTAATAAATACAATTGGTTATTTTTCTAGGCTCCACCTTTTAAGTGGTACATTGGTTTGAATCTTGACAGTAAAGCTCTTTCCTATGAGGCTATTTTCTTGATCTAATTGTGTTTTCCCCTATTTGATGTTGTTGGTGTCATTTGTTTCAAAATCATCCCTAAAGAAACAAAATCCTAACTAAATATTTTGAATAGATAGCAAAACCAGCCAACATAGTCGGATACCCCCAATCCGACACCAAAGAACTATTGGTAAGTTGCAAGGGCTCTTGGAGCATGAAACCATATGAACGAACATAGATGATTTTTGCCCCCAATTTTCATGGTACAACCTTGAGGAAAGGACAAGGTTCATGTGAACCCAAGATATTGCACATGTAATAATTAAGTTAGGAATGTTTTGAGGAGATTGTTAGTAAACGTGGAAAAAAAATATTACATGCTTCTTCAGTTGGGCTTTTCTCTTTTGGACATTTCTTCCTTGATATCACAATATTTAATTGCATATATTCTCAAATTTGATACATCAACTACTAATGATGCCGCTTGTAAAAAAAAAAAAAACGATGCCCAACTTCGGTGAACATTCTAGGGAGGAGGTTAGATATATTCGATATTATATTAGTAAGTGTTTCAGCTATATATACATATATCTAAGTATAGATAGAATTGACAATCAGACACACTAATTAGATTGCACCAATTATTCAAATTGGATTATTTTAAAGGGTGTGGAATTTACTTCGCATTTAAACCTCTAATTGTCCTTCTATTTGTAGCAATTTGGCTTCAACCATTTTCCATTTGTTGTTGTTTGGATGTACTTTCAAAGATGCTCACACCAATCCCTACTTCAAACTCATCCCTTATGTGATACTCCTTCACCTGTACAAGTTTGGAATATGATGTTCTTTTTTCTATTCTTCTCAAACTCATCTCAATTTTTTGTTTTGGTTACCTTTATACTAAGGCAGTAACGAATATTCGACAAACTTGATGTACGAATAGGGGACGGAAGCAATAATGCCATCAGAAAATTCAAAAGAAATAGTCTCACCAGACCGTACAAATTCCCTTTGTATTATTAGATTTTTCAAGTCATTAGCTAATATATGCAAGAACATGACAATCATCTCTTCTACATCTGTAACTTATGTTCCAACTAATCTAGCAGTCGTCCTAAGTAAATGGCATAAAATGGCAAAACATATTCTATTCATTATTGTACTTTGACAACAGGAAAGATCATACTCATGAATTAGTCGAAAATATGATAATTGTCTACTATCAAATGATGTATGTTCTATCATCTTATGATCATCCAATAATAATTAAAGTGTCATAAGTAACTCATGTTTGGAAGTTGTAAATACGGTAAGTATCATAACTAGTTATTGTGGATCCATTATGTGGTGACAACTGATGACCTTACACATCAAAGACAGATCGCAAGACGACAAACAAGAAAAAATATGTTTTAAATTTATCACATAGTCTAATTGTTCAAATTTGAAAGTAAATTATTGAATTGAAAGTGTTATTCTCATTTTCAAATATTTGAAAAACACCCCCTAAAATGCATTACAAATTATTTTTAATATTTGTTTTTCTAACAACCATATTTGTAATTCATTACTTTCCTAGAATGATTTCGCATTTATTATTTGTAACTTATTATTATCCACGGAAATTGTGCAATACTAAATCATGTGTGTTTGAAAATTATTTCCTAACTTAATTCTACATAGTTGATATGCGGAACAAATAATTTGTAATGAAATTGCAAAGTCAAATTTTCTAAAGTGTACATGGAATAAAGTTTGGAATAAAGTTTTGCACATTTTCTAAAGTGTAGCTTTGGATGGAACGAAGATTATCAATGCATCGTTGTAGAGCGAGAGTTGTTTGATAGTTGGGTCAAGGTATTAATTTCACAGTACAATTTTATGTACTTTTATAATCCCAATCATCATCTAATATGTCTTAATTATGTTTGTATAGAGTCATCCTGGAGCCAAAAGCCTTCTACACAAATCATTTCCACATTATGATGATATGTCCTATGTCTTCGGCAAAGATCGGGAAACATGAGCATGTTCAGAGACCTTTGCTGATGTGGGATGTAATGTGCATTACAATTTTAATGATGGTGTTCCCTTGGGTGATTCACATGATCAAGACATCCCGACAATGTATAGCCAATGACTTGATATGTCACCAGATGAGATGTTAGAAATACGTGCAGGTTGATCAGATGAAAGAAGAAATTATTGAAGTGAAAGTAAGAGAAAAAAGAGTGGCCAACAATATGAAGGGATAGATGTGATAAGTAATGCAATGGAAGTTAGAAATGACAATTAAAAGCAATTGCAAATTGACTTAAAGAAAAGTGTGTAACAGAGGTTGAATTGCGTGCTAAAGTCGTGAAAGAACTGCAAGATATCCCTGAACTATGGAATCGAGACAAGGTAAAGCTTATGCAAATCATATTCCATAGGGTGGATGCCATAGAGGTAAAACTTAAATTGGAGTATTGCAAGGTTCTCTTAAAAGATAATGTTGGACCAGTTGTCGATTTGATGACTTTCTACTTTTATTTTGTGAACTTGTTATCTTGGTTTGGTTTGTATTGTCCTAAGTTTAATTACAAGTGTTATATGAAACTTTATATATTTATATTTCACTAAGCACATATTTGAGCTTTCGACTTCATAAATTAAAACAAAATAAATTGAGAGCCACTCTTTTCAGTGGTCTTTTGTACTTGGGAGCTTTCCTCTAAAATCACTCTCTTTATATAACCAACTTCTTGCATGTTTTGGTTGGGTAGAATTTTTTTTATAAAAAATTTAGCTTTTTTCTTTCTTTCTCTATTATTATTATTACTAATTTGTAATGTTGTGGTGAAGGTGTGGGGATCTGCCAAAAGTCTAAAATGGAGTTTATTGTAAAAAAAATGGATAAATGTGATTAAAGTGGAATTTTTGTTTTCTTCATAAACCTTGTTTCTGTGTTTCTTTGTGGGATAGTTATAGTTAAAGACAATATGTTCTTTTTTCTCTATTTCTACAAATTTCTATTTACTATCAATTTTCTACATCAAATTATTGACTAAATTATACCATCAAGAGACTAAAGTATAATAATAACACATCCATTCATATATCTTTTACCATGATATTGAAAGGTAAGCTCTCTTAATTATGTTTTTGAAAGGTAAGATTTCATCTGCTTAGTAATTATTTTAATTTCTTTTTTTTAAAAAATTAAACTTACTTTCTTCCATTTTTTTACTATGTTTTGTTGATCTTTTAAGCATAAGAATATTGTGTTTGTAGGAATTAGTCAAAATTCCAAAATTTTAGTTGTCAAATTTTGAGTTGGTTTTTCTATAAAAAAAAAAAACATGGATATCGAAGTACTTGATTTAGAAGTGAAAGATGTATTTTCACCTTCACTCTCAACTCTTTCACTCACTGTGAGGGGTTGCTTAGCATTTAAGAAATTTTTGCATGTCAACCCTGCAAATCATGGTACAAGTAGAATTGAACGCTCATTGGCATAGACATCAAAAGTACAGTAAAAGAAAAACTCAATCATACAACAAAAAACAAACTTACATATGAGCTTAAGCAACCAGAAAGGTATAGGTCAAGAATTGAAGAAAAAAAAATCAATTATGTTTAATAAGGGAGAAACAAAATCCAACTTGTACCAATATTTGAAAAATCAAATGAAACAAATGGAGTAAAAAGAGTTAAAGAGAACAACATTATCCCAAATTAGGGAGGAAAAAGAAAACAAAAGTCCTTACAGCGATCCTCCCTAATCAACAAAAATACATTTTATAAAGACCATTAAAGGTTTCAATAGCCACATGATAGAGGTATGAGAGATTGAGGGTCTCTAAAAGGTTCAATCCTTGGTGGTCTCCAATCCAAGGTCAAACGTGACGTAGAGACAATAGACTTTTTAGAGAGGTTTTGAGAGGTCATTAATATAACACCTTTGTGAGGGACTCGACCACTAACACGTTCTGTACTAGTCTATTTGGCCTAATTATCTCTTGTAGTAGTTTGGACTCCTTTGGTTGGCTTTTCATTTTCTATGTCCCAGTGCATTCATTTTCTCCGTGAAACTCTTGTTTCTCATTTCTGGAATTTAAATACACGACGGGTACTATACATAGAAAGGTAATAAAAAGAATTTGGCCATCCTGTACAAATAATTTAGCTCGCATCATAACATAAGCGGTCAAATTCTGGTTGCAACATGTTTATTGCTCTAATGATTTCAAGATACCTACTATTGATGAATGCATAAAGTATTCATAAAATGCACGAGACGAAGTGTATCAATGGAATGCACGCCAAGCCAAACATAATGTCGAACCTAGTTGTGCATCAATGATCCACGACTTCAATAAATGTTCTTGTTTGCTGGCTAAAAGTAAGATTAAGGTAATAATCACATAAACATAACTTGTAATACAGGACCTTGTGATTTAATATGACTTTCCACAATGTATCAAACTCCCAGCCCCTAAGAAAAGGCCAAATATGGCAGTACTTCCAAGTGTTGTTTTTTATCCAATATATCTAATTTTCAATAGTCCTAACACCTGCAACAACAGATACAAGTTTAGTCAATAATTCATTCTCATCTATCATCATCAAAAACTGTTTCAAGTCTTTTTTTTTTTCTTTTCTTGTAAACCTTTGGGCTTTTAAAACTAAAACTTAACATAATAAGAATGGAATAATTGAACCAAACGTAGAAATATTCAGGAATACGAATAATTTCCTATAATCTATGAGTTTTCCTCTCCTCAAAGTCATTTAGAATGACATGAAGAAGAATATAAAAATATGAGAAAAGATTATGAAATTTGTTTCGACAAGGACAAAATCTGTAGTATTTTATTTTTCACTTCAAAGTTGGTTGAGTGCGAATTTTGATCCCATGCTAATAAAACATAACTTTGGTAATCTCCCATGATAATAGAATTCCTAGCAAGGCAGTGCCGAAATCTCATATTAGTTTCAAGATGCTTAGATAAAACACTAGTTAACTGGAAAAAGATTAACTATTCATGATAATTTGATGAGAAACTTTAGATTGTCATAACAGAGTTAGAGAGCCATGGTTGAATTTATGGGAGATAGTATTACCTTAAATCTAATGGCCTCATACCATAAACAGCACCTAGAAAAAGAAAAAGAAATCTGTTAGTTCTAGAATCCTCAGCCAACACATACTACATACTTCAAAATTCAGATCAAAACATAGAAAGAAAAATATATAGAGAGAGAACTTTGATCTAATATTGATGTCATCAAGATTGTTGCACTAGCTAGTTCATAATGCTCGACACTCATGGGGAGTTTGATACTTAAAACTGGAATTTATCACATCCAAACAACCAAAAAGGTTTATTAGCATGGGAAGTTGTACTAATAACAAGGAAAGCAACTGATTAAATTCCAACATCCATGATTCATGACTTTGAGGTGGTCTCGTTCGTTACAGTTTAGGTTGGTTTCTACACAACCAACACCATCAATATTATTACTATCAACTCCACCTCACGGTAAACGAAGAAACTTCCAAGAATGTCAAGTTTCTAGAGTGGCATAATTAGAAGCAAGGACTTTGCATTAGGGAGTTAACATTATAAGATTATATCAGATATGCTTCCTATAAAAAAATGATTATATATAGGGACAATCTTCCTTTGTGTTTGGACTGCACCCATGCATTTATAGCACGAGAGCATTTAAGGAATTAGATCACATCGCATCCTTTAGAGATGGCAGTTTGCTACCTTGATTTCCAACTTTTGTCGAGCCCTTTAGAGTTAGTTTGGTTTGAAATAGAGATTGTAGTCTTATGTGATCAAGGTTGTGAAATATCTCATAGATTTTTTTTTAATGGAACATGTGACTAGAAGAGAGTAAGGGTTTTGAGAGGTCTTGGGAGGAGTTGAGACCATTGATGGTTTAAGGCATTTTTAGTTAAAAACATTACTTTATCTCTCGTATATCTAAGACAAGCCAAGCTTATTTTCTTCTTAAAACATACTATAATTAGTCAAACAAAAATTGTTAATACTCAAATACAGTTTTTATTTGACAATTAATTGTGTTAATTACAACAATAACTATAAAAATTGGTTATCCTCCTGGTTTGTTTAAAAATCAAATCAAGAGTTTAACTAAATGAAATGCACTACAATGATAATTATGCTATTATCAACAATACACAAACCTTGGATATTGAGTGATGAGGATCTCGAAGATTGACCAGTAGATTATCACTTTTCAAATCAAAGTGCACAATATTCTTTTTGTGTAGGTGTTCCATTCCAAAAGCCGCATTCATAGCAATCAAGAGGTGCTTCCGCTTTTCACGACTCCTGCATCAATTGTATTTTATGCTTAATATAAGGGTGAAGATACATTATACTGCAACTAACTTCTAACAAATTAAATTAAACATATGAAAAGTGAGAACAATTGTTACTTTTCATTCTTCAACAAAGCATTTATGAGCGAACCATTAGCCATAAATTCTGTTACTTCTAAAAATCTTCTCACTGGTACAATATAAAACAATAAAAAGGACTTGAGTCAAGGAACAAAAAGAAAAATACACAAATAACAAAAGAAAAGAATAGCCAATTAAACAGCAAACAAATGAGAACAATTGTTACTTTTCATTCTTCAACAAAGCACTTATGAGCGAACCATTGGCCATATGTTCTGTTATTGTGGCCATAGATCTCCCAAGCCCATCATGCACGACACCATAAAAAGTACCACATTTGGGTGGTGCAAATCAGCAAACTTAATTGCTTCATTCTAAAAATCTCTCATTGGTACAGTATAAAACAATAAAAAGGATCTGAGTCAATGAACAAAAAGAAAATACATGAATAACAAAAGAAAAGAAAAGCCAATTACTTAAAATGAACAACCTTGCGATCTTGTTTAGAAGGCTTCCCAACAAAACACCTATCATCGACTCATTTTCAAGCAACATTAGTTCCCCTCCATTTTCCATGATAAAAAGTGCCAAAGGTGCCAAACCCCAATTCTCTTAATTCTTCAAGGTCACTATTGTTTATTACCCGAAGGAAAGAAGAAAAAGAAAAAGAAAAGGATGTTCGGATGGACAATTTAAACATAAAGTGCAACCTTAAGGTTGAAAATGGAAAACTAAGTATTACCTGCAAGCAGCCAAGGCCTTTTGACAGTGGAAAACCAAGATTTGCTTTACCTGAAAGTCTTGTCCTGCCATCGTGGGCAAACATGAAACAAGAATAATTATGGCAAAAAAACGTGACATATTCCCGTTGAATAGCCAAATGAATGATGTGTATGTTGCATCTTGTTTTGGAGAATGTTCAACATTGTATTGGTGTCTTATTTACACTTTGTATAAATTAGTCAGATGTCTTGAATGGTGCTTTTGCATTGTTTTGTTTGCATTCCACTCTCAGATAATGGAAGACAATAAAAATAATCTCTTGTTTTACTTGTGTTTTAGTATGCTTCCTTTTATCCATTGTTTGGAACTTTCCTTCAAATGGTTGAGCTTCCGGTGTCAAAGTACCATCACATTTGTTGTAATTTATTGAGGCTCTTTAGTTATTTTATTACTCTAGTTGAATGGCATAACTTTCGGTTAAATTTACATTCAAATCTAATCTTACTTTAACCACCAGTATATGTATGTATATGTGTAAACAAAATCTTGTAATATTGTGTTATCTTATTAACTATGTTGCGAAGTTTATGTAACATTTCACTAGATTGTACTTTTTTAAAAATAGGATTTTTTTTTCATAATTTTTCAAACACAACTAATATCTACTTGGACTCCTTGTAAATGGAGTGTATTCTTGATTAACTTAAATACTTAAATTTGTTTACAACACATATCAATTACTAAAATTTCATAATATCAAAATTCAACATATTCATAAGTTAAAAAACATATTTTGTAATAATACTCGAAATTTGGGATGGGTAGTCTGGGTTGTTAGTGTTGTCAGTGTTAGAATACCCCTAGTGGTTTGTGTAAAAAAAGTCTCCTTTTAAAAGTTGAAAGATGCCCTTAAACTTTCGAAAACGGTTCAAAAATACCATTGTCTTTGGTTTTAAATGAAAGTTGCTAAAGTTTTGTTTAAAAAATAATCATCAACTATTGAAAAGTTTTGTTTAAAAAATATTGATGAATTATTGAAAGTTCCATAAGTATCCATTTAAGCTTAAAAAAAATTCAAAAAAATGTTCATCAATCCAATTCATACACCTATTTTTTTACACTTATAATAAAAAGCCCATAAAAAGTAGATAACTTGTGTAGAGAACTCTTCACTCTTGCCTGAAGCTACAATAGCCCGTAGAAAGTAGGAGAGTTAAGCTTGTTAGGTTAGAATGCGTTGGGTTCGCTTGGGATCAAAACTTGCATCAAAACTTTTCACTCACGGTCGAAGCCACAATAGCTGGTAGAAAGTAGGAGAGTTAAGCCTATTAAGTCATAATGCATCGGGTTCCTTCAGAATCAAACTTCGTAGGAAACTCTTCACTCTCGACCGAAGCCACAATAACACGTAGAAAGTAGGAAAGATAAGGTGGTTAGGTCGGAATGCATCAGGTTCCTTCCATATTAGTATTTGCGTAGGGAACTCTTCACTCTTGGCGAAAGCAACAATTTTCTGAAGAAAGTAGGTGAGTTGAAGCGATTAGATCAGAATGGGATGGGTTCCTTCGGGATCAATACTTGCGTAGGGAACTTTTAAGTCTTGGGGGAAGCAAAAATAGTTCGTAGAAAGTCAAAGAGTTAAGCAATTAGGTTAGAATGCGTCGAGTTCCTTCAGGATTAAAATTTTCGTAGGGAACTCTTCACTCTTGGCCGAAGCAACAGTAGCCCGTTGGAAGTAGAAAAGTTAAGCAAGTTGGGTCAAAATGCGCTTGGTTCTTTTATATATTACATGTTTATACTTTTCAATTCAATACCTCTTTACTTTTCACTTGTCAATGTGTTATTAGTAGTTTAATTTAGCGATAAGTTATTGATAAGAAGTTTAGTTTATAATTCTCGTCGCATTAGTTAGGCTATGCTCATCGCTTAGCCAACGTCAATCGCCAACTACTCGAGAGGGCAAGTAGCAAGGATAAGGCTAATACGTGCAAGGGGAGTTCGCGACGAACTCCACCTTAGTGAGATAACTTCCATCATTTGTATACCGAGAGATGAAAAAGTGTGAACATTAGGCACCGAGAGGTTGTTGTCCTTAATTGCGATGCTCTATACGTTTTATAAGTGAAATCTTCTAGATATATCTCTCCTAAGCACACTTAATCATATGGATTTCTGAGAGGTGACCATATGTGACGTTTAATGACTCTGAGAGGAGCACTTCTTAATTATAAGTTAGTTGAGCGAGATATATCCTATTAAAGTTGTCGTGTTACTTAATCGCATTATAACACAAAGACATTCCTTTGCTCTTTCTTGCATACAAGTTAGTTCCCATTTCTATTTTGTCGTCCATATTCCCTTTTATAGAATCTCTAAGCGTAGATATCTAGTGGTAGTTTGTTCTTGTATTTCTTTTATACCATTCGTTATTCTTTAATTCTTTTATACTGCCTAGATGATAAGTAATACCTAAAATTAATATCTTGAATCAATTCCTTATGTTCGACCCGGGATCACCCCGGTAAACCTACCATTTCACTTGCACTTGGACAAGTAGTAAGAAAACTTGTACTCAAGAGGACTTAGTTGCCACACGATATGAAGGTCTAGTGAGCAATTCACATGCAGTTAACATGCTTAGTGATATATCGCCTAGATTGAGTATAATTTTCATTCACCATTTACTAACACTAAGTCCTGATTGTTGAAGAGAAACAACACCTCAATAACCGGAGCGATCGACTTCTATCTTTAGTTATTCGATCTTGAACCTTAATTGCACAGAGATGGCCTGGGATGAAACAAATTTACCTTTATTTTATTCAGTCTCGAGCATACATTGTCCTAAGATACTACATTATGAAAGACTTCTGCCTTTAGTTATTCGATCTCAGGCCTTAATTGCACTGAAATGGCTCGGGATGAAAGAATTCTGTCTTTATTTTATTTAATCTTGGGCATACATTACATTGAGATGCTCTGAAATGAAATTTTTTTGCCTTTAGTTATTCGACTCGACCTTGCATCGAGATGACCCGTTATTAATAAATCACAACGAAGATATAAATCGCAAGGACGTCTATGGAATTTGTGAAAAAATAATCTCGCATCATGGACTTTTCTTATTTTGTTATACGAACCATAAATATTTTGGATTTTTCTACATTTATGTAAATTACTCTTAAATTAATCTAATTAATATTTAATTGGAAATCACCGCCACTTGGATATAGGAATACGGGAGCATCCCACATTCTCTAAATAACACCCACATATGGAAGTTATTATCTTAATTTAAATTAATGATCACAAATAGCAAAAAAGTTAAAACTATTTACAAAATATAGCAAAAAATTGAAACTATTTACAAAAACTCAAATGTGCTATAGAGAATTTAATTATTATGCTAATTAGTTTCAATTTAATTAGTATATTTGAAAATTCCACTTAAATTTGATTAACACTAAAATAATTAGTTAATATATATAAAAATTATTTAAATCACATTTAATTAATATTTCATTTAAATCACATTTAAATGAATATCTCTCACATAACCAATAGTTTGAATTTAATTAAATAGAATTAAACTAAATTATTAATTAATTCTTCAATTATTTAATTTCTAAATTAAATATTTTATATTTGATTTAATATAGATTTGAATCATACTCATATATGAATTTCTCTCATAACCTATTGTTTGAATTTGTATCATATACGTATTAAATTTTAATCTATAGTTTTATTACAAATTTAATTCATATTAAATTAATATTTGAACTCATTCAAATATTTATTATTTCATAAATTAATTTTAAATCATATACAAAATTAAATTTATATAATAAAGTTCAATTAAAACATAAATTTTATATTATAATATATCACCATACATTATACTAATTTTCAAAGTAAATATGAACATTTCAAATTACAGTCAATATGTAATAACCTTAATACCCTTTACATACTAGGAAGGGACCTAATAAATTTACATTTCAAAGTGAAATCAATTTATTTACTTTAGTTGTCGTATTATCCTTAAGAGCACCTCATGCCTCCATATCAATAATCATTTTATCTCATTGCAACAATCACCCATATAAATATTGAATCAACATATGGTTCTGTACCTAATGATGAAAAACTTGGCACTGAGCCAAGTATCTCCCCAATAATCGTAAAGCTGATTCATCCTTTCCTTGTGTGATGCCATAGATTTTCTTCCTCACACTAGTAGCATAAAAGGTTGAAAAGAACTTTTCCAAATATTGTCTCTACATCTTTCACTTCTTCGTGTTACGAGAAGGGAAAAGCTCTCATGTTCGTCTCCTCAAGGGTTATAATGTGAGGACTCATTCATTGCAAACAATATGGGGCTCGGCTATCGAGAATAATATGGGGCTCGACTATCGAGAATATAACGACTGAACCCTAAGTGGAAGTCCATAAGTTCACTTTAGCAGTTAGCTAAATGAAAATCTACTTATAATATGGAGCAAGCACTAAAGAAATTTGCTCTTTATTGTCAGTTTAGAACCGACATTAATGGCCTTTGGTGTCAGTTCGGAATTGACATCTATGCTAGCGTTATTAAAGGCCTTTAATGTCATTTTTGCTTTGATGTCAGTTTAAAAATGACATCAAATGCATCATTGATGGCCACTGATGTCGGTTTTAAATCACATTTTTATGGCGTAATTGTTGACCTTTACTGTTGGTTTTCCTTTAATGTCGTTTTTAAACGACATCAAAGCCTTGTTTGTTTTTTAATTTATTTATTTTAATTATTTTTCATGGTGTCGAAATCGACATTATTTGTTACGAATTACGACATGAAATGTTCGTCATCGAATATTAAAAAAGTATAAAAAATAATTGTTGCATGATTGCTAGCTGTCTACCACTCCATGGCAAACCTTATAAAAAACCAATATTTCCATTTCACCTACAAGGAAGATCAACCCCTACAGAACCAGCATACACTTCCACACATCCAATGGCAAACTAATACTATTTCTAGCTATAGAATTCAACATGGTAAGAGGCCACAAAACCAGCACATACACTTCCACACTTCCATGGAAAACTACAAAAATACACTTTCCACACTTTCATAATACTACAAAAATACACATATCAATCAAGTAAATAATATGTAAAGTATTAAAGTATGTGTACAACAAATTCCTCCACTAATACACACTTTCCACATAGTACTACAACAAATACACTCTAAAGTCAACACCTAAAACACTACAATACAACACTTATTCATAAACTACTACAAGCAGAAAACCTCAAAATTAAAGTATGTACAACAAGTAGTACTAGAATCTCGTAGCTTATATATTAAAACAATTAGTATTAGTACTAGTAACTTATATACTACAAAAAAAGTGTAAAAGCTTACACAAATCGGCTAACAAAGCTTGCATATTTTGTTCGAATCTCGTCAATCTCCTCTTGCGTATATGCACTTTTTTGTATTAAACTACGTAAAAAGAAAGGTATGAAAAGAATAAGTTTAGATAATTTATGTAATTTGTAACATATAAAAAGTGAAAGTAGAAACTTACAAGGCTAGTGATGGGAGTACTAGAAATATGCACGATTTCATGTATATACTTTTGGACATAATACCCACACCCAACCGAATCCAATTGACGAGGACACTGCATGTATATAAATTACATACAAATTATTCTTATGTTTCATTGAAAATAATTATGTGTCAATGCAAATTACCTTTATAGGTTTCCATTTCGGATTTGACCGATAATGTTGTAAATCATGCTTAGCTTGCCATGTTTTTAATCCTCTATACATTTGGAAACATTAGAATTAGAAGACAATGAAGTCAAATAAGAAGTAAATCATAAGTCACATTTATGACTCCATGGATGTCTTCGTTAACTTTACTTTGAAGAGAGTCCAAAACATAAACACAGTTCTCTCGAAGATCGATGACATGCAACATCCAATGAAAACTACAATAAACATCTTCAATGTGAGTATACATTTAACCTCAATGAAAAACATAATAATGTGTTAATCTTATTTATTTACCCAGTATTATACGGAATTAGAACTATTTGTTCCAAGGTAGCCGCTTCTAACTGGTTGGCAAAATTTCTGGATCGGAGATCACGATCCTTGATATGTGATGTTATTTTTGCTTGGTCATAACAAAAAACTTGCTTCCACAATCACATTCATCCCAAAGATATCTAAGTAAAAGCAACCTTAGTTAAAAAGGAACAAAATAACTATAGCTATAGTATTGGACATAAAGATGAGTAAAAGATGTTTACTTACGTAATGTATGCTAGGATGCACATATAGCCTATTTCTACCATGCCGCAATAATGGAGCAAGTCCTAACGAGCTAAATAAATGAATTTGTTTTTACCGAATATTAGCTCGTTCATTAGGATGCGAACCATATCTACATCCTTCATATTGTTCACGACATGTCCATATAAGAGCTTAATGGTTCCATTAACATTTATGTAATTTGAAGAATACAGAACATCCTTTGGGGTTGAATGCTCCAAGCACAAACAAAATAATATCAAAACCTAAAATACAATCACAAATAAATATCAAAGCTTCAATAGCACATAAACAAGTCAACGAGGTCATTCAACAATATTACCTAATGCTTGATTTAAAGTCTCTATCTTGCCCTTCACTGGAATAGGTAAACTACAATCTCCTCCTATGAGCAAGTCCACCAAGATTTTAACATTGGGACCACCATTGCTATCATCAAGTACGGTTGCTATTGCAACAATATTATTAATTGTTCCTATAGCCAATTTGCACGGTGTTTACTTTACAAGTATTAAAAGCATCATTAAGAACAATTTATCCTATAAACATTAAAATTTTAAAAGTGACAACAAAGTTAATAACCTTCACTTCTTCGTTCATAGGTGTGTTGCCCAAATCCTCATCGGCATAGAGATCTATGTTAACACTTCTGATGGACGATCTCAAGTGATTATGACCCTTTTTCTAACTTTTGCTTTTTGAGTCATCTTCTACAACTTGAGAACTTGCAATTTTCTCTTTCCCTTTCACTGTCTTGAAATATAGTGATTGAGAGACAAAACCATCCATGCCACGTACACGTCCACCATGCTCTTAGAGCCCAATGACTCAGTCAATATGTCCTCATCTCTATGTGTTTCAGCTAATGCATCTCATAGAACAATACAAGTATTCATCATTAACTAAGTTAACAAAAGATTAAATATTGTATATAAGTAAATCGCAAGCAAACTTACGATTCGAGAGACACAATCTCGAGTAGCATCATCAAAATAATCATTGTTTTTTCCTTTTCTTGCACACGCACACGCACACACCCACACACACACGTGCACACACACGAACACACGCATGAACGCATGCACACATCCACAGACACATGCACGCAAACACGCACGTCCATCCATACGGCACATGCGCACTCACACACACGCACACCCACCTACACGGGCACATGCGCGTACAAGCACACACACGCGCACAAATGCGCATGCACACACGCGCGCTCACATGCACATGCACACACACGCTCACATGCGCACTTGCACACACGCACCGACACACATGCACGCACGCGCACCCACACGGGCACATGTGCACTCATACACACAAGCACACGTACACCCACCCACATTGGCACACGTGCACTCGCACACGCACATGCATACATCCACACACAAGCACGCCCATGCGCATGCACGCACACGAACACACGCATGAACGCACACACACATCCAGACACGCACGCGCACACACACACACATACATGTACGAACATACGCACACCCACCCACACAAACATATGCGCACTTGCACACATGCACACACACCCACACACATGCACGCACACGCACATGCACACTCATGCACACGGACACATACGCACTAACACACACGAGCACACACACACCCACACTTTCACACGCACACACAAGCACACGCACGCGCACACGCATACGTACACACCCACATACATGCGCACATGCGCATGCACACACATCTACACACACATACACACATGCACACAAGCACACACACATACGCACACGCACATCAACCCACACGGGCAAACGTGCACTCGCACATATGCGCACACACACGCACACACGTACATATGCACAAAGATGTGAAAATGAATTAAATTTAAAAAACAATTACATTAATTGTGTTGAGAATGACTTTTAAACTATATTCATTTAACTTAATAACATTAATTAAATTATAATTTCTATTAATATTGATTTAAGAGTGTCATTAGTGTAATTATATCAATATAATGCGATCTTATCCAATTTTACCAACAAAAAACAAGTCAAATATGGACTAGTAAATCCACACTCTTTGTCATAAGAGATATAATAACGTTTTTATGGCCATTTTAAAAAATGACAAAACAACTTTTTCTTTTGAATTTTAGCAAATAGGATTTTTTATCTGAAAAAGATACATCAACCCATAATAACACTACAACAAATCTGGGTTGTAGTGTCAGGTGAAAAAAATGAAAAATTGTCTTTATTGTCGTTTTTGAAAAGGTGGATCAAACCGACATTAATGATAAGGGTTTAATGTCGTTTTTAAATCGACATTAATGATTTTATTTTTTTAATTTTTTGTATTTTGTAAACACTGACATTAATGACCCTCATTTTTAATTTCTTTTTAAAAAATTGTTAGGTTTTAAAAACTAAAATTTTCCTCTCTTTCTTACTTTTCTCTTTCTTACTTTACTCTTTCTTACTTTTCTCTTTCTTACTCTACTCTTTCCCTATCAATTTTTCTTTTCTTTCTCTCCAAGTTGGTTTCTAATTTTCTTCTCTTCTCAATCTGTGACCCTAGATCGCGAACGGCAACCAATCTTCATCGTGCTTCCGCTGCAAAAATCCTTGGGTTTCTTCATTTGATTGTTAACTTGTGACTGCTAGGTAGCATTATTGATTATTAATTGTCTTTATTTTTTCAAATGTGCAGCCTTATTCATACTATCTTTTGTTAGAAAAATGAAAGAAGAGAAGACATAGAAATGAGCTTGGTAACTACCATTCTTGTAGGTGGATTTGCCAAAATGGAAAATGTAGAGTAAGTAATTTTGGTATAGCTATTTGGAGTGTTATGTGAAGCACAATATCTTCATAATGTAATGCGTTTTGGTTTTCGATTGAGATCAATCTTGGTAATTAATTGTTTTGAATTGTGTTTTATTTTATCTTTTAGTAGTAAATGTTTTTGTTTTCTTTAGTTTAGTTTGAGTATTAGTCTGTTTTGATATATTTGTAGGTTGCATCTATTTATCCATATATTTATCTTTGATCAATACCTAGCTAGTGGAGTCTCTTCTTTTTATGGGCTTCCTTATATTCCATGTTCTTTTACTATATATTTGAGATTTTCACCTTCCATAAATGAAATAAATTAACTATTTTCATTTGAAAAGAAAAACGATCCAATAGGAGTTTGTAAGATTATTTATCATCTCCATTGTTTAACTTTCTCTATAAAAACAATGTTGCTATTGATGGGTAAATTTATACAATTAAGAGTAAGAAGCCTATAGACTAGCATTGCTAAATTGAACATTCAAAATTTGCTTTGAAGTAAGAGTCGAGGATGGTATAATTATTCTTTAGTTGTATTCCTCTTTTTCTTATAGATCTTTGAAGAACCAAATTAGGTTATTTTCTTCTTCTTAATGAGTTGTTTGATCAAAGCTTATTTTCTTCTTTATTTTTGCAGCACTTTTGGGTTGCCATTTCAATTGTCTTCTTTGTTGCTGCTACATTATTTACTCTACTGAAACTTTGTGGTAATTTTTAATTTTCCACATTTAGATTGCAGTCTGTTTAGTTTGATTTTAAATAATATGTACTAATTTTGCAAATTCTAGATTTAATCTTCCCCAGGTTGTAAAGTATATTTTGGTCTTAGATAGCCAGCCAAGCTAAGCTAAGTAGATGGAAGCAATTGTTGAAGTTGAAGATTGTGAAAGCGTTTAAGGTTTCTTATTTAAGTCTTGTATTAGGATCTAGTTTCATGTATTATTATAGAATGTATATACAAACGCAATATTAAGATTTCATTTTCTATATACAAATGTAAAAGAAAAATATTGTAGTTCCTAAAATAATATTAATTTTATTGATTTGTTGGTGTGAGAAAAAAATATTTATTTACACGTATCTAATGTCAGTTTATAAAAAATGAACAATAATGCAATAATTATATATTTTTTTGTAAAAATAGATCCAAAAAACAAGACTTTAATGTCGGTTTAAAAACGATATCAAAGGCAAACCGACACTAAAGGTCAACAATAGCACCATAAAAAATGTCGGTTTTAAACCAACATCAATGACCATACCGACATTACTGATGCATTTGATATCGTTTTTAAACCGACATCAAAGCAAAAACGACATTAAAGGCCTTTAATAACGCTAGCATAGATGTCAGTTCCGAACTGACACCAAAGATCATTAATGTCGTTCCGAACTGACACCAAAGATCATTAATGTCGATTTTAAACCGATATTGAATGGCAAATTTCTTCTAGTGTAACCAAATTTATATAATTTGAGAATCAACATTTTAATAATTTTATTCAATCTTACTAACTTCAAAATAACCAAATTGAATTTGAATTTCAAAATAACAAAAGTATAATTTAATAGTATTTGAGAATCTCAACGATAGATTTTGTATCAAAATAACCTTAATTGAATTTCAAAATTAAAAAATATCAACTTGTTCGATATATTTATCTCAAAATAATATTAATGACTTGAATATCAAGATAATTAAATTATTATTTTAAAATTGAAAGAAACTCAACATTAAGAAATATCAACTTGTTCGTATACAAGCACACGCGCACACGAGCACACACAGACACACACACACGTGCACATGCGCACACATGACACGCTAGCGTACACGCACACTCACCCACACGCACACGCGCACGCACACATATGCACAAAGATGTGTAAATGAATTAAGATTAAAAAACAATTACAATAATTATGTTTAGGAGTAAAAATCATGTTCATTTGACTTAAAAACATTAATTAAACTATAATTTCTATCAATATTGGTTTAAGAGTGTCATTATTTCAATATAATGCGGTTTTATGCAATTTTACCAACAAAAAATAAGTCGAATATGGACCTGTAGATCCACACTCTTTGTCCTAAGAGATATAACAACTTTTCTATGGGTTATTTTAAAAAATGGAAAAACTATTTTTTCTTTTGAATTTTAGCAAATAACATTTTTTGCACGTGCATGGTATTTTACAAAATATCCACCTTCTCCAACTGTAATTATTTAGTTTCTACGTTGTAATTAATTTATGTCATTTATCAGCTTTTAATTAATTTTTACTTGAAAAATATACATCAATCCATATTGCAACTTTTTTTTAATATCTTGGGACTCAACTAATTGATTCAATATTTTAATAACTTTATTCAATCTTACTAATTTCAAAATAACCCAATTGAATTTAAATTTCAAAATAACCAAATTATTATTTTTCAGAATTGAGAATCTCAACATAGATTTTGTATCAAAATAACCTTAATTGAATTCAAAATTAAAAAATATCAACTTGTTCGCTATTTTTATCTCAAAATAACATTAATGGCTTAAACATCAAGATAACGAAATTATTATTTTAAAATTGGAAGAATCTCATCACTAAAAAAATCAACATGTTCGCACACGCACGAACGATCATCACAACCCATAACTTTAAATTCTTCAAAAACAACAAAATTAAATCAAGACAGAAAAACAGAACAAGAACTCTAACCAACAATCACAAAAAAATCAACCTTAACTCTTGATCCTTGCCATCCATTGGGAGGTTCAACATTGGACATGATAGAGAATAATCGGTTCCCAACCGCAAGTTTCGGCATCGGAAAATATTTTCATAGGGAAATGAAAATTTTGGAAGTGGGTAGTGAAGAAAAATAAGGTTGAAATGATTTTGTTTGTAGAGTGGCAAAGTTCTGGCCGGTGAGGAGAAAAGGGAACACATGGGGTTCGACTTACGGGGATTTTTCTTAATGATTGTTGGAAGAACAAAAAGATTATGAAGAGATTTAAGGGAAACAAAAAGAATGGAAAAATGTTAAATCCCAAAAGACTAAATGGTCAATTGAATGTTTAGGGAAGTTTGATCCGCCTGTTTTAGCAGTTTTCTTGCTTCTTTATGGAACTGTTGTAGAAAGAGTAGAACGAGGACATAGTTCACTTTTTTTCCTCTTTACAAAGTAACCAATGACTTAAAAGAAAGACATTGCACACTAAATGCCCATTAGAAAACAATATACATCGAAAAGAACAAAAAATATGCAAAAATTCAAAATGAAAGTGCAAGCAGAACAAAACGGACTTGATTCACCATGAACAGATAGAACGAGCTCCAAAACGGATTTTGCGTAGAATTCTGTCTCAGATTTGCAGTTTCCATGTTGACCAAAACTTTCCGAACAAAGGATTCAGCTTCCCATCAACATGCATCACCAACCTATAACTTTAAATTCTTCAAAAACAATGGAATTAAATCAAGGCAGAAAAAAACACAACAAGAATTCTAACCAACGATAACAAAAAAATCCACCTTAACCCTTAATCATTGTCGTCCAATGGGAGGTTCAACATTGGACATGATTGAGAACTATTGGTTCCCAGCCGCAAGTTTCGGCATCGACAAAGATTCTCCGAGGGAAATGATGATTTTGGAAATTGGTAGTGAAGAAAAATAAGGTTGAAAGAATTTTGTTTGGGGAGTTGACAAAATTGTAAACCGAACCCCATGTGTTTCATTTTTCTCCTCATCGGCCAGAATTTTGTCAACTCCCCAAACAAAATCCTGGCCGATGAGGAGAAAAATGAAACACATGGGGTTCGGTTTACAATGATTTTTCTTAATGATTGTTGGAAGAACAAAGAGATTTAAGGGTAACAAAAAGAATGGAAGAATGTTAAATCCCAAAAGACTAAATGGCCAATTGAATGCTTAAGGAAGTTTGATTTGCCTGTTTTAGCAGTTTTTTTGCTTTTTTATGTAAATGTTGTAGAAAGAGTAGAACAAGGACATAATTCACTTTTTTTTCTCTTTACAAAGTAACCAATGACTTAAAAGAAAGACATTGCACACTAAATGCCCATTAGAAAACAATATACATCGAAAAGAATAAAAAATATGCAAAAATTCAAAATGAAAGTGCAAGCAGAACAAAACGGACTTGATTCACCATGAACAGATAGAACAAGCTCCAAAACGGATTTTGAGTAGAATTTCGTCTCAGATTTGCAGTTTCCAGGTTTTCCAAAACGTTCCTAAGAAAGAATCAGCACAACCCACAACTTTAAATTCTTCAAAAACAATGAAATTAACTCAAAGCAGAAAAAAAGACAAAAACTCTAACCAACGATAACAAAAAAATAAACCTTAACCTTTGATCCTTGCAATCCATTTGGGGGTTCAGCACTGGACTTGATCGAGAACAATCAGCTCCCAGCCGCAGGTTTCTGCATGGACGAAGATTTTTCGAGGAGGGAAATCAAATTTTTGGAAATGGGTAGTAAAGAAAAATAAGGTTGAAAAGATTTTGTTTGGAGAGTGGGCAAAATTCTAGCTGGTGAGGAGAAAAGAAAAGACATGGGGTTCAGATTCGAGGGATTTTTCTTAATGATTGTTGGAAGAACAAAGAGATTGTGAGGAGATTTAAGGGTCATGACACAAATATTAAATCAAAAATGAAGAAATGGCCAATTGAATTTTAAAGAAAGTTTCACCTCCCTGTTTGCAGTTTTTTGCTTACTTACGGAAATGTTGTAGAAAGAGTACACGATGAAATAATTCACTTTGTATTTCTCTTTATAAAGTAACCAATGACTTAAAACAAACACATTGCACAACGAATCACCAACATAAAATAATATGCAATAGAAAAGAAAGACCCAACTAATGTGAAACTAGAAGACACACATGTCCTCTATTAAGGTAGAGTCGAGGTAATGTAGAAAAATTGATTGCCGAACAACCAATTTTTCTTAAATCACCTCAAAATTACCTTATAAACTATACCATTACTTTTTTCTGATATTCCAAACCACTTGCCAACTGAAATTTGCTTTTGACAGTATACAGTGCATTTCCTGAAATTGAATGCTCAATCAAGAAATTGGAAATGAAATTGGAAGTAGAAAAAAAATGGAAGGAAGAAAAATACCCAAAAAGTTCTTTGTATCATTATGAACCGAACGAACAAGCCCCAAAAAAGATGGGCAGTGGGATTCCCACTCAGATAAACTGCCTCCATGCTCACCAAAACATTCCTAACAAAGGATTCAGCTCCCTATCAACGATCATCACAACCCATATCTTTTAAATTCTTCAAAAACAATGCAATGAAATTAGAGCAGAAAAAAAAAAACAACAACTCTAAACAACGACAACTAAAAAATAAACCTTAACCCTTGATCCTTGCAATCCATTAGAACCGGCACTCGACAAGATCGAGAACAATCGATTCCCAGCTGCAGGTTTCAACATCGACAAAGAATTTCCGAGGGAAATGAAAATTTTGGAAATGGGTAGTGAAGTAAAATAAGGTTGAAACGATTTTGTTTGGAGAGTGAGAAAAATTATGGCCGGTTGGGAGAAAAGGGAAGACATGGAGTTCGATTTCTAGGGATTTTTCTTAATGATTGTTGGAAGAACAAAGAGATTGTGAGGAGATTTAAGGGTATCGTCACGAATGGCAGAATGTTAAATCACAAAAGACTATTGTTTTCTTGCTTCTTTATGGAAATGTTGTAGAAAGAGTAGAACGATGACATGGTTCACTTTGTTTTTCTATTTACAAAATAACCATTGACTTAAAAGGAAAGAATTTGCACCACAAATGACCATTAGAAAACAATATACATAAGAAAGAATAAAAAATACGCAGAAATTGAAAATGAAATTGAAAGTTGAAAATAAATGGAAGGAAGAAAAATACTCCAAAAGTTCCAAATGCATTACGATCAAGAGAAATTTGTATCAACATGAACTGATCGAATAAGCTCCAAAATGATTTTGCAGTGGGATTCCGACTCAGATAAGCAGTCTCCAGTCTTGCCAAAACGTTCCTAACAAAGGATCATCACGCCCATAACTTTAAATTCTTAAAAAACAATGGAATTGACTCAAAGCAGAACAAAACGAAAGAAAAACTCTAACCAACGATAAGAAGAAAATAAACCTTCACCCTTGATCCTTCCAATCCATTTGGGGGTTCAGCACTGGACATGATCGAGAACAATCAGTTTCCAGCTGCAGGTTTAGGCATGGACGAATATCTTCCAAGAAGGGAAACGAATTTTAGCGAAGTTTGATCTACCTGTTAGCAGTGTTCTTGTTTTTGTACGGAAATGTTGTAGAAAGAGTAGAACGATGAAATAAATCACTTTGTTTTTCTCTTTACAAAGTAACCAATGACTTAAGAAGAAGACATTGCACAACAAATGACCAATAGAAAATGATACGCAATAGAAAAGAATAAAAAAGAAAACAATATGCATTTTTGTTTTCAAATTCTTGGTCAAATCGCAATTCAGAAATGAAATTTGGTTCATTATCGACGATAATATGGTGAACTAAATAACATAAGTTTCAGAGTCATGGGAGAATAATAGCCTTGCTAATTGCTCAAACTCTGAATGTGAAGGCTTTTCCCATGTGAAGGAACCCAAAGAACCAGCCAAAGCAGCATGCTTCTTCCCAATGCAAGAACATTCAGTGTATCTTCTGATTATGTCCTGAATGCAGTAGGAAAAATGATATGAAGTTGTAATTCAAGCTAAGGTTTTGTTGCATAAACCAAAAACTTCGATGGATAAAACACAAAATGCATCCTGTTCCTACCTTATGCCTACTACATTGCTAACAATACACTTACTGCACTCTCAGAGAAGGAACCAGAAATGGTTCTTGATGATCTGTTAAAATCTTTTGATGAAAATGTAACTAGTGCAAAGAGCGTTGATGATTCTAAAACAGAGGCACCTCATGCTAACTCGGATGTGCAATGCTTCTCTGAAGATGAAAAAGTAAATGAAGTTTCGAAAGATGATGATTCTGTGGAGATTTCTGCTGAGAAAATCAATGAATCTGACAAATCTTCTCTGCCTACTGAAGACTTGGATGTTACTGAAGTTCACAAATCGAGCATTGCAGAAGAATTTGGTATGGAATTTGAATCTCAACAAAATGAGTCTACCTGTGAATTGAAACATAAAATTGAAGAAGATGTTGAAGAAGAAAACACACGTGAATAACTCTGCTGAAGAACTGTCTCTTCCCCACGAAAATGTGGAAGAAGAAACTGAAGTTGATGGAGATGATGCCTTGAGCAGTGATGAAGAATCTTTGGAAGTGAAAGACGATCAAGATGAAAATGATCAGATCCCACAACCGGAAATGTAGCATCAGATGCTGACATTGAAGGAGACAAGAAGGAAACAAAAATGGAGAAAAGTTCCGTTCAAGCTGAAGAAGATGATACAATTATCAATAAGTCCACGGAGGAGTTCCCCAAGAATGTTTCTGATGATTTGGTTGATGTCAAGATCCAATGGAAAATGGAAGAAGAAACTCTTCCTAAAGACATAAGTGTCGAAGCTATCGACTCACAACCAGAAATCCCAAATGCCATTGTTCAATGTGAGGAAGCTTTGGTGGAAATCACTATCACATCCTCCAACAACAATGCAGTTCAATCATTGGCAAACCAATTCCCTAGGCCAACAATAGAAGCCAAATCTCCCGTTGAAGAACAAACCATTAGTTTGCTAATGGACAACCCAGATGCTGAGGAAGAAGAAGCTGAAAAAGAACAGAACAAAGCAAAGTTCATTCAGTTAGTGGTGAAGAATGATAATACTAGCCTAAGGCAGCTGAGGAAGTTGTTCAAGGAAAAACTCCAACTTAACCATAAGAAGATGGAAAATAATAACATCAACACAAAAGTTGTTGGAGGTGGCGTGAAAGTGAGAACTGCTTTACAACCAGTGCCGGAAAACAGAATGACCGTGCATTAAAAGTCTAGAAAGAGAGAGCATTGTGCATGGTTCAAACTGTGGTTTGCCTCATGTTATTGATTTTGTGTTTGTTTTATTCTTTCCATGATGTATTTTGAGAGGATGGAAAAATGAGGTATATATATGTATACGTGTAAACAAAATCTTGTAATATTGTGTTATCTTATTAACTATGTTGTGAAGTTTATGTAACATTTCACTTGATTGTACTTTTTTTTAAAATAGGTCTTTTTTTTCATAATTTTTCAAACACAACTAATATCTACTTGGACTCCTTGTACTCCTTGTAAACGGAGTGTATTCTTGATTAACTTAAACACTTAAATTTTTTTACCACACATATCAATTACTAAAATTTCATAATATCAAAATTCAACATATCCATAAGTTAAAAAACATATTTGGTAATAATACTCGAAATTTGGGATGGGTAGTCTGGGTTGTTAGTGTTGTTAGTGTTGTCAGTGTTAGAATACCCCTAGTGGTTTGTGTCAAAAATGTCTCCTTTTAAAAGTTGAAAGATGCCCTTAAACTTTCGAAAACGGTTCAAAAATACCATTGTCTTTGGTTTTAGATGAAAGTCGCTAAAGTTTTGTTTAAAAAATAATCATCAACTATTGAAAAGTTCTGTTTAAAAAATATTGATGAATTATTGAAAGTTCCATAAATATCCTTTTAAGCTTAAAAAAAATTCAAAAAAGTGTTCATCAATCCAATTCATACACCTATTTCTTTACACTTATAATAAAAAGCCCATAGAAAGTAGAGAACTTGTGTAGAGAACTTTTCACTCTTGCCTGAAGCTACAATAGCCCGTAGAAAGTAGGAGAGTTAAGCTTGTTAGGTTAGAATGCGTCGGGTTCGTTTGGGATCAAAACTTGCATCAGAACTCTTCACTCACGGTCGAAGCTACAATAGCTGGTAGAAAGTAGGAGAGGTAAGCCTATTAAGTCATAATGCATTGGGTTCTTTCAGGATCAAACTTTTGTAGGAAACTCTTCACTCTCGACCGAAGCCACAATAACTTGTAGAAAGTAGGAAAGATAAGTTGGTCAGGTCGAAATGCGTCGGGTTCCTTCTGTATTAGTATTTGCGTAGGGAACTCTTCACTCTTGGTGAAAGCAACAATTTCCTGTAGAAAGAAGGTGAGTTGAAGCGATTAAATCATAATGCGATGGGTTCCTTCGGGATCAATACTTGCGTAGGGAACTCTTAACTCTTGGTGGAAGCAAAAATAGCCCGTAGAAAGTCGAAGAGTTAAGCCAATTAGTTTAGAATGTGTCGAGTTCCTTCGGGTTCAAAATTTTCGTAGGGAACTCTTCACTCTTGGTCGAAGCAACAATGGCCGGTTGAAAGTAGAAGAGTTAAGCCAGTTAGGTCAGAATGCATGTTTGGTTCTTTAGATATCCGAACTTGCACAAGGAAATCTTTGGGATCAGAACTTGTGTCGGGAACTCTTGACTCTCGATTGAAGCCACAATAGCTCGTAGAAAGTAGGAGAATTAAGCCGGTTAGGTTAAAATGCATCGGGTTCTTTGGGATCATAACTTCTTCGACAACTCTTCACTCTCGGCCGAAGCCACAATAGCCCGTAGAAAGTACGGGAGTTAAGCCATTTATGTTAGAATGCATCGGGTTCCTCGAGAATCAGAACTTGCGTAGGAAACTCTTAACTCTTAGTCAAAGCAACAATAACGCATAGAAAGTCGGGGAGTTAAGCCGGTTAGGTCGGTATGCATCGGTTTCTTCGGAATCAAAATTTGCTTAGGGAACTCTTCACTTTTGGCTGAAGCAACAATAGCCCGTAGAAAGTAGGAGAGTTAAGCTGGTTAGGTCGGAATGCGTCGGGTTCACTTCGTATCAAAATTTTCGTAGGGAACTCTTCCCTCCTGGCCAAAGAAATAATTTCATATAGAAAGTAGGAGAGTTAAAGCGGTTAGATCAGAATGTGTCGGGTTCCTTCGGGATCCATACTTGCGTAAGGAACCCTTAACTCTTGGCTGAAGCAAAAAGAGCCTGTACAAAGTCGGATAGTTAAGCCAATTAGGTCAGAAATGCGTCGATTTCCTTCAGGATCAAAATTTTCGTAGGGAACTCTTCACTCTTGGCTGAAGCTTCAATAACCCGTTGGAAGTAAAAGAGTTAAGCCAGTTAGGTGAGAATGCGTTTAGATCTTTCGATATAAGAACTTGCGTAGGGAAATCTTCACTTATGGTCGAAGCAACAATAGCCCGTAGGAGGTAGGAGAATTAACTCGGATAGGTCAGACTGCATCAAGTTCCTTTAGGATCAGAACTTGTGTCGGGAACTCTTCACTCTCAGTTGAAGCCACAATAGCCCATAGTAAGTAGGAGAGTTAAGCCGAATATGTTAAAATGCATCGGGTTCCTTCCTGACCAGAAATTTCATGGAACTCTTCACTCTCGGCTAAAGCCACAATAGCCTGTAGAAAGTAGGAGAGTTAAGCCAGTTAGGTCAAAATGCATTTGGTTCCTTCGATATTAGAACTTGCATAAGGAACTCTTAACTCTTGGTCGAAGCAACAATAGCCCATAAAAAGGTTGAGAGTTAAGCCGGTTAGGTCGGAATGCGTCGGGTTCCTTCAGAATCAAAATTTGCGTAGGGAATGCTTTCTTGGCCGAAGCAACAATAACTTGTAGAAAGTAGGAGAGTTAAGCTGGTTAGGTCAAAATGTGTCAGGTTCCTTCAATATCAGAATTTGCATAGGGAACTCTTCCCTCTTGGCCGAAGCAATACTATAGAAAGTATGAGAGTTAAAGTGGTTAAATCATAATTCATTGGGTTCCATCGAGACCAATACTTTCGTAGGGAACCCTTAACTCTTGGTGGAAGCAAAAATAGCCTGTAGAAAGTAAGAGAATTAAGACGGTTAGGTCAGAATGCATCGAGTTCCTTTGAAATCAGAATTTTCGTAGGGAACTCTTTACTATTGGCCGAAGCAACAATAGCCCGTTGGAAGTAGAAAAGTTAAGCCAGTTGGGTCAGAATGCATTTGGTTCTTTCGATATCAGAACTTGCATAGGAAAATCTTCACTCATGGTCAAAGCAATAATAGCTCGTAGAAAGTAATAGAGTTAAGCTGGTTAGGTTAGAATGCATCGAGTTCCTTTGGTATCATAACTTGTGTCAGGAACTTTTCCCTCTTAGCTGAAGCCACAATAGCCCATAGAAAGTATGAGAGCTAAGCAAAATAGGTTAAAATGCGTCGGGTTCCTTCCAGATCAGAACTTGTGTTGGGAACTTTTCACCCTCGGTTGAAGCCACAATAGACCATAGAAAGTAGGAGAGTTAAGCCGAATAGGTTAAAATGCATCTAGTTCCCTCGAGATCAGTACTTTCATCAACAACTCTTCACTCTCGACTAAACCCACAATAGCCCGTAGAAAGTAGGAGAGTTAAATCGGTTAGGTCAGAATGCGTCGGGTTCCTTTAGGATCAGAACTTGCTTAGAGAACTCTTCACTCTTTGTCGAAGCCACAATAGCCCGTAGAAAGTAGGGGAGTTAAGACGGTTGGGTCAGAATGCATCGGGTTCCTTCAGAATAAGAACTTGCATATAGAACTCTTAACTCTTGGTCGAGGCAACAATAGGTCGTTGGAAGTAGAAGAGTTAAGCTAGTTCGGTCAAAATGCATTCGGTTCTTTCGATATTAGAACTTGCGTAGGAAAATCTTCACTCATGGTCGAAGCAACAATAGCCCATAAAAAGTAGAAGAGTTAAGCATATTAGGTCAGAATGTATAGAGTTCCTTTGAGATCAGAACTTGTGTCCGGAACTCTTCACTCACGGCCGAAGCCACAATAGCCCATAAAAAGTAAGAGAGTTAAGCCGATCAGGTTAGAATGCGTCTGGTTCCTTCGTGATCAGAACTTGTTGGTGAACTCTTCACTCTCGACCAAGCAACAATAGCCTGTAGAATGTAGGAGAATTAAGTCGGATAGCTCAGAGTGCGTAGGGTTCCGTCCGGATCAAAACTTTCATAATGAAATCTTCACTTATGGTTGAAGCAACAATAACATGTAGAAAGTAGGAGAGTTAACCCGATTAGGTTAGAATGCGTCGAGTTGCTTTGGGATTAGAACTTGTGTGAGGAACTCTTCACTCTCGGCCGAAGCCACAGTAGCCCGTAGAAAGTAAAAGAGTTAAGCTGGTTTGATTAAAATGAATCGGGTTCTTTTAGAATCAGAACTTGTTCGTGAACTCTTCACTCTCGGCTGAACCTACAGTAGCCCGTAAAATGTAGGAGAGTTAAGCCGAAAAGCTCAAAGTGTGTCAGGTTCCTTCCGAATCAGAACTTTTATCGGGAACTCTTCACTCTCGGCTAAAGCCACAATACCCCATAGAAAGTACGAGAGTTAAGTCGGTTAGGCAAAAATGCATCGGGTTCCTTCGTGATCAAAACTAGCGTAGAGAACTTTTCACTCTTTGGTCGAAGCCATAATAACCCGTAGCATGTAGGAGAGTTAAGCTGGTTAGTTCAGAATGTGTTGGGTTCCTTCGAGATCAGAACTTGTGTGGAGAACTCTTCAATCTTTGTCGAAGCCATAATAACCCATAGAAAGTAGGAGAGTTAAATCGATTAGGTCAGAGTGCATCGGGTTCCTTCGAGACATGAACGTGCATTAGGTACTCTTCACTCTTGGATGAAGCAATAACAGCCCATAGAAAGTTAGAGAGATAAGTCGATTAGGTCGCAATGCATCGGGTTCCTACGGGATCAAAACTTGCGTAGGGAACTTTTCACTTTTGGTTGTAGTAACTATAGCCGGTAGAAAGTAGGAGAGTTAAGCGGGTTAGGTCAAAATCCATCGGGTTCCTTTGAGTTCAGAACTTGCGTAAAGAACTTTTCACTTCGCCGAAGCCACAATAGGCCGTAGAAAGTAGGAAAGTCAAGCCGGTTAGGTCAGAATGCATCGGGTTCCTAAATTGCATAAGGAACTCTTCACTCTTGGTTGAAGCAACAATAGCCTGTAGAAAGTTGGATAGTTAAGCTAGTTAGGTCAGAATACGTCAGGTTCCTTCAGAATCAAAGCTTGCGTAGAGAACTCTTCACTCTTGGCTGAAGCAACAATAACCGGTAGAAAGTAGGAGAGTTAAGCTGGTTAGGTTGGAATGTATCAAGTTCTTTACGTATCAGAATTCACATAGGGAACTTTTTACTCTTGGCCAAAGCATCAATTTCTGTAGAAAGTAGGAGAGTTAAAGTGGTTAGGTCAGAATGCGTCGGGTTCCTTCGGGATCGATAGTTGTATAGGTAACTCTTCACTCTTGGCCGAAGCAACAATAGCTAGTTGAAAGTAGAAGAGTTAAGCCAATTAGGTCAGAATGCGTTGGGTTCCTTCGATATCAGAACTTGCGTAGGAAAATATTCACTCACGGCCGAAGCAACAATAGCCTGTAGAATGTAGGAGAGTTAAGCCGATTAGGTCAAAATTCGTTGGGTTCTACGATATTCAACTTTTCCTTCCTTACACTTCTTTTTTTCTTGTTCATTTTATTGATATAATTTTTACCACAACTCATCAGATAGGAATTGATAACCATTTTCTTTTTTAGAACTGTTTTCTTTTTATTTTAAAAATTAAACATATATACAATGCTTGCACTTTTAAGATTAGTGGCGATTTAAGAAGAATGATGATGGTTCATTCGTGACTTTCATTTGTGGTTCTAGGCCTCTAAATTTTTTTTCAATTACAATACTATGACGTCAAATAACTGTCGCGAAAAGTATTATCCGAAAAGTTTCGCCTTTTCCCCGCGCGTTTTTTTTCCTTTTGTGATAATTTTTTTTCCTCCCTCCATTTTGTGATATAAACAACTGTCGTAGTAGATAATTTTTGTTGTAGTGTTACTACATTTGGAACTTGACAAAAACCTGTGTGCTAGATGATCCCTTATATGACTAAATTTCTTTTTCCTAGTGTTTTTATTCACTTATAAAGTCATTTCAAACACAATACTATACATTTGATTTGTGAACTTTAGTCACTATGGTTTCTTTACCTATGCATTGCCAAATCAAGCACTATACCATAAAACTTCTAGGACTAACTTATGAATTGATCAATTAAAATGACATGATTTGCACTATAGACGCCTTTTGCACACCACTTAGGTTGGTTTAGCACTATAGTTCTTGTCTTATTTACCATTTTTGGTCGTTAATTCCTTCTTTGTTTTTCAATTTTTGGTAGTTTATGAGTTAAGAAAGCTCATACTTAAGCATTGTTTGATAGTCTTTACAGCCTAAGCACCTCTTGGACACTACATAGGTTGGTTGGCACTATAGTTGATGCACTTGCACACTTGGTTTCCATTTAAGGTCCTTAAGTCCTTTTTGGTCACTTTTTGGTAGGTTATGTGTTGGAAATTGATAAGAAACCCCTAGGCATTGGATCTAAGAATCATGTTAAACAACAAGACTCAAAGAACACAACCCCACTAGCCGCAAAACCAATTTGATTTCAACCCCTAAGATAGGCTACATACAAATTGCTTAGATGATCTAAGAAACCAAGGATCGAACAAAATTAGAAACTCCCATCAATCCTTAATCTTCAAAACACTCCACAAGTAAGGTAGATCAACTCTCACTTGAATGCTTCAAATGTTTGTTCATTCTATCACACAACAGACAAGAACAAAATTCTACATTCTAGAATTTTCAGATTTCTTTCATCCCAAATTCTTCTTTTTAAATGTGGAAAAATTACAACCCTATTTATACTAATTAAAATATGAAATGAAAGGTCAAAACATTTAATTTGATAACCTTTCAACTAACATAATAACTAAAAACACATAAACATTATTTCTTAAACATTTAAATTTATGACTTTTGAGTTGCCCAAAATAACTCTTCAACTTCCAAGCATTGCATCTCCTTAACTTCTTCATTTGATTCAATCATGATTTCTTGATCCATATCAGGAATGCTCACAGTTAAACATTCTTGGTTTGTCTTTAAACCTTAGGCACCTTTTGGACACTACTTGGGTTGGTCTGGCACTATAGTTGTTGCTTTTGTGCACTTATTTTCATTTTGGGTCGTTAAGTCCTTTTTCTGACATTTTGGTAGATTTTGAGTTGAGAAAGCTCACACTTAAGCATTCTTTGGTTGTGTTTATATAATAGGCACGTTTTTTAAACTACTTAGGTTTGTTTGGCACTATAATTATTGCACATGCGCACTTGGTTGCCATTTCGGGTCGTTAAGTTATTTTTTCAGGTATTTTGGTAGGATATGAGTCGACAAAGCTCACACTTACAAGTTCTTGGGTTGCATTTACAGCTTAGGCACTTTTTGGACACTACTTAGGTATGTTTCGCACTATAGTTGTTTCACTTAGGCACTTGGTTGCCAATTGGGGTCGTTAAGTCTTTTTTTTTTTACATTTTTGTTTGTTATGAGTCGAGAAAGCTCACACTTAAATATTATTTGGTTGCGTTTATAGCTTACGCAACTTTTGGATACTACTTAGGTATGTTTGACATTTTATTTGTTGCTCTTGGGCACATGCTTGCCATTTCGAGTCGTTAAATCATTTTTTCTGACTTATCGGTAGGTTATGAGTCGGGAAAGCTCACACTTAAGCATTCTTTGGTTGTCTTTAAACCTTAGTCACCTTTTAGACACTAATTAGGTTGTTTTAACAGTATATTTGTTTAACTTACGCACTTGGTTGAAATTTTTGTTCATCAAGCCCTTTTTTGTGATTTTTTGGTAGCTTATGAGTTAAGAAAGCTCACACTTAAGCATTCAATGGTTGCCTTTACAACTTAACACCGTTTGGATAGTAGTTAGGTTGGTTTGACACTATAGTTATTGAATTTGGGCACTTGGTTGCCATTTCGGGTTGTTAAGTCATTTTTTTCTCATTTATTCGTAGCTTATGAGTTGGAAAAGCTCACAGTTAAGCATTGTTTGGTTGATTTTAAGCCTTATGCACCTTTTGGACACTAGTTAGGTTAGTTTGGCACTATATTTGTTGCACTTGGGCACTTGGTTGCAATTCGAGTCGTTAAGTCCTTTTTTCTAACATTTTGGTAGGTTATAAGTAGAGAAAGTTCACACTGAAGCATTCTTTGATTGCATTTACAACGTAGGCACCTTTTGGACACTACCTAGGTTGGTTTGGCATTATAGCTGTTGCACTTGGACACTTGATTTCCACTTCAGGTCGTTAAGTCCTTTTTCTCACATTTTTTAAAGTTATGATTTGGAAAATCTCACACTTAAGCATTTTTTTTGCTGTCTTTAAACCTTAGGAACCTTTTGGACATTAATAAGGTTTCTTTGGCACCATAGTTGTTGCACTTTGGCACTTGGTTGCAATTTCGGGTTGTTAAGTCCTTTTTTCTAACTTTTGTTAGGTTATGAGTCGGGAAAGCTAACACTTAAGCATTCTTTTGTTTCCTTTACAGCTTACGCACCTTGGTTTGGCACTATAGTTGTTGTACCTTGGCATTTGATTGTCATTCCGGGTTGTTAAATTCTTTTTTCTAACTTTTTAGTTGGTTATGAGTCTAGAAAGCTCACATTTAAGCATTCTTTGGTTTTCTTTAAAGCTTAGGCACCTTTTGGACACTACTTAGGTTTATTTGGCACTATAGTAGTTGCATTTGGGCACTTGGTTGCGATTTTAGGTTGTTCAGACCTTTTTTTCTCACTTTTTGGTAGCTTATGCATTGGAAAAGCTCACAGTTAAGCATCGTTTGGTTGTCTTTAAATCTTAGGCACATTTTGGACACTAGTTAGGTTTGTTTGGCACTATAGTGTTGCATCTGGACACTTGGATGCAATTTGTGTCGTTAAGTCCTTTTTTCTAATATTTGAGTAGGTTATGAGTAGAGAAAGCTAACACTTAAACATTCTTTGTGTTGGAATTTATGTCCTAAAACAGAACAAGAATTCTAACCAACGATAACAAAAAAATCCACCTTAACCCTTGATCCATGCCGTCCATTGGGAGGTACAGCACTGGACATGATTGAGAACTATCGGTTCCCAGCCGCAAGTTTCGACATCGACAAAGATTTTCCAAGGGAAATGAAAATTTTGGAAATGGGTAGTGAAGAAAAATAAGGTTGAAAGGATATTGTTTGGAGAGTGGACAAAATTATGACCGATGTGGAGAAAAGGGAACATATGGGGTTCGGTTTACAGGGACTTTTCTTAAGGATTGTTGGAATAACAAAGAGATTGTGAGGAGATTTAAGGGCAACGACAAGAATGGCAGAATGTTAAATCCCAAAAGACTAAATGGCCAATTGAATGTTTAAGTAGATTGATTTGCCTGATAGCTGTTTTCTTGCTTCTTTACGGAAATGGGGTAGAAAGAGTAGAACGATGACATAGTTCACTTTGTTTTTCTCTTTACAAAGTAGCCAATGACTTAAAAGAAAGACATTGCACAACAAGACCATTAGAAAATAATATACATAAGAAAGAATACAACGTAAGCAAAAATTGGAAGTAGAAAAGAAATGGAAGAAAAATACCCCAAAACTTCAAAATGCAATATGATCATAACAAATTTGTATCATCATGAACAGATCGAACAAACTCCAAAACAGATTTTGCAGTGGGCTTCCGACTCAAATAAACAGCCTCCATGCCCTTGGAAAATGAGACTGATGCCAAGCCTTCCTCAGCCAAGGCTATGGAGATTGAATCTGCAAATGTTGCTTCACCTTCACTTAGAGAAAGTGTTCCTGATCGGTGTAACAATAAGTCTGGACAGGGAAATAAGATTGGACAGGCAAAAAGGAAAGGCAACACAGTTAAAGAGGGGGCGGCATCATCTGCAGAAGTTTCAAAAAAATCATTGGATGGAATGGATGACTCAGGAGCAAAGCTCGATTCAGATGCTGAAGAGAAGGTTCCTGCTGGAGTTTCTGATGATGCTAAGGCTGCAGCTGAAGATGCAGGAGAAAGGGAAAGTGACACTACAAGTGATTTTGAAACTAAGACATTGAAGCAGTCTGTTAGGAAGGGTGATGGAACCAGCAAGAGTGGGGGGAGTTCTTTAAAACAATCAGAGGTCAAGAGAAAGAAGGGATCAGCTAAATCTATTTCTGGAAAAAACGTGAAAAGATTGTCAGGTGATGATGATAAAAAGGAAACCACACCTATGCTGAAACCAGCCTCCAAAAATTGGAAGTAAATCAAAGGATCAAGGCACTCTTGAAATTGGAAGTAAACTTGGTAGCACAGGTCCAAAAATCGCTGGCAAGTCGAAGAATGATGATGCCGAATCCAACAAGACTAGCAAATCTAAGGACGATGAGACATCCACACCTGTCGCTGTTGCAAAGTCCAACAAGCAAGATGTATCGAAGACGGGGAAGTCCAAACAAGAAACCCCAAAAACTCCTGTTTCAAAAGGCAAGTCTACCAAAACAGGCGATAAGTCTAATAATACCAATCTTTCCACCAAGGTTAAGTTCACATCTTCAAAAGCAAAAGAAAAAGAAAGTGGAGATGTGAAGCTGTGAGACCCCCAATCATACATACGTATGTTAGGAAGGGTAAGAAGGGAAACTCACCAACATGTAAGGAGAGAGAATGAGTGGGAAATAAAAGAATGTGCAGGTGGGTCCCACTGGGTAGGAATTTGAGGGTGAGTATAAATAGAATGATTGAGAAATAGGGATAGGTATCTTTTTGGTTATCTTTTAGAAAAGGGAGGCGGCAGCAGCCGATAGGAGAGGGGTATCCTTCTTGTGAAGGGTGCAGGTTTGTTCTTATTGTTCATTGTTCTTGTTTTCATTCCTTATTGTAGCTGTAACTTTGGGCTATATATATAAATAAAGGATCACAGGGTGCTGTCTCTGTTTAGCCATAGTTGGGTATTTTATTAAAAAGGGTGTAGAATCCTAACATTTGGTATCAGAGCCCGACAAAAAGAGAAAAAAAAACTGGGGGTGGTGACGCGTCGCATGGCACAAAGACAAATGGTGGAACGAATGGAAGGAACCGAGAAGGAGCTGCTGAGCATGAAAGAAATGCTACTGGAAATGAAGAAATCTATGGAAAGACTGACAGAGGAACTAAGAGAGAATCATAGCTATAAGAAAAGAGATGAATCCGGAACATCTGATGGATCCAGCATGAAGTTGAAAGGAAAAGTAGAAGAATCGGAAGTCTGTAATGAGGTAAATGGAAGCAATGTGGATCGAAGTAAGTACGCAAAGTTAGAAATGCCTATGTTCTTAGGTGAAAATCCAGAATCCTGGGTATATAGAGCAGAACATTTCTTTGAGATGAACAACCTGCCAGAAAACGAGAAGATCAGAGTGGCGGTGGTCAGTTTTGGGCAAGAGGAAGTGGACTGGTACAGGTGGACGCATAATAGGAAGAAAGTAGAGTCATGGGAAGATTTGAAAGGGAGGATGTTTGATTTCTTCAAGGACTCGGGACAAACAAGTCTAGTGGCACGCTTGATTAGGATTCAACAAGATGGATCCTACAGTGAGTATGTGAAGAAATTTGTCACATATTCAGCTCCCCTCCCTCACATGGAGGAAAGTGTGTTACGAGATGCTTTTCTGACCGGTCTGGAACCCAATCTTCAGGCAGAAGTCGTTAGTCGTTTCCCTCGAACATTGGAAGATTGTATGAGGGAGGCTCAACTAGTCAATGATCGGAATGTAGCAATGAAATTGACTAAGACCGAGGGCAGGACAGTGGACCAAAGAAAAAAGAAGAGTATGCAGGAAAAATCCAAGATGGAACAGACAAAGGCTACATGAGGAGGACAGATTTCCCCATAAAACAAGTAACTATACCTATTAAGGGTAGTTATCAAAAAAGTGAACCTCCTATCAAACGACTTTCAGACGCAGAATTCAGGTCCAGATTGGATAAGGGCCTATGTTTTAAATGCAATGAGAAATATACACCAGGGCACAGATGTAGAGTGAAGGAAAAAAGGGAGCTGATGTTATTTATCATGAATGAAGAGGAGAGCAAGGAAGAGGAAGGCAAGATGGAAGAGGAACCAGGGGAAACAGTGGAATTAAACCATCTGGATTTTGCTGAAGGGGAGGAAATAGAATTGAAGACAATCCATGGGATGGCATCGAAGGGAACGATGAAGCTGAAGGGAAATATAAAGGGCAAATGAGTGATAGTGCTGATTGATAGTGGAGCAACCCATAATTTTATACATAACCGGACAGTAAAGGAAAAGAACTTATATCTGGAAAAAGGTAACCCGTTTGCAGTTACAATTGGAGATGGCACCAAGTGTACAGGCAAGGGTGTTTGCAAGAGAGTGGAATTGGAACTACAAGGGGTGGTGGTGGTGGCTGATTTTTTTGCTATTGAGTTGGGAAATGTGGATGTAATATTGGGTATGCAGTGGCTGGATACAACAGGCACCATGAAGATTAGGCAAACAGAAAATTATCTTGAAAGGAGACCCATCCCTCATCCAAGCAGAATGTTCCCTGAAAACCATTGAGAAAACGTGGGAAAATGAAGATCAGGGTTTTCTGTTGGAATTCCAAAAGTATGAAGTAGACACGGAGGTGGAAGCGGAGCAGGAAATGAAAGGGGACGAGGAAGAGATTCCAATGATTAAAAATCTGTTACAACAGTATGCAGACATCTTTGAGGATCCAAAGAAACTACCCCCTAAGAGAGAAATAGATCACCGTATATTGGTTTTACCGAACCAAAGGCCCATCAATGTCAGACCATATAAATATGGTTATGTACAGAAGGAGGAAATTGAGAAATTGGTGGTGGAAATGCTGCAAGCAGGTGTGATACGTCCCAGTCATAGCCCTTACTCCATCCCTGTTTTATTGGTCAAAAAGAAAGATGGAGGGTGGCGCTTTTGTGTAGATTACCGGAAACTCAACCAAGTAACCATATCGGACAAATTTCCTATCCCAGTGATAGAAGAACTGCTGGATGAATTACATGGAGCCACGGTTTTCTCAAAACTAGATCTGAAGTCCGGTTACCATCAAATAAGGATGCAGAAGGAAGATGTTGAGAAGACCGCGTTCAGAACACATGAGGGTCACTATGAATTTCTGGTAATGCCCTTCGGTCTTACAAACGCACCAGCCACCTTCCAGTCCTTGATGAATCAGGTATTCAAACCTTTTTTAAGAAGGTGTGTATTGGTATTCTTCGATGATATACTTGTATATAGCAAGGATATATCAGAACATGAGAAACATCTAGGGATGGTATTTGCAGTGTTGAGGGATAACCATCTATTTGCAAATAAGAAGAAGTGTGTCATAGCTCACTCCAAAATCCAATATTTGGGGCATATAACTTCGAGTAAAGGAGTACAGGCTGATGAGGAGAAGATCAAAGACATGGTGAAATGGCCTCAGCCGAAAGATGTCACGGGTCTGAGAGGATTTCTGGGATTATCGGGCTATTATCGTAGGTTTGTGAAAGGATACGGAGAAATTGCAGCCCCCTTGACCAGATTGTTGCAAAAGAATTCTTTTGCGTGGGATGAACAAGCAACCGAGGCTTTTGAAAAATTAAAGATGGCCATGACTACTATCCGATGCTAGCACTGCCGAATTGGGATCTACCTTTTTTAATCGAAACAGATGCTTCAGGGACAGGATTGGGAGCTGTACTTTCACAGAATGGTCACCCCATAGCCTTCTTCAGCCAGAAATTGTCGACACGAGCCCAGGCCAAGTCCATTTACGAAAGAGAACTGATGCCTGTAGTATTATCAGTGCAGAAATGGCGTCATTATCTATTAGGAAGGAAGTTTACAATTATCTCAGATCAAAAGGCATTGAAATTTCTCCTTGAGCAGAGGGAAGTACAACCCCAATTTCAGAAATGGCTGACCAAACTGCTGGGATACGATTTTGAAATATTATACCAACCTGGATTACAAAACAAAGCAGCAGATGCCCTTCCTAGGATGGAATATCCGCTGGAAGTAAACTCCTTGACGACAACTGGCATTGTAGACATGGAAGTGATAGACAAGGAAGTCAACCAAGATGAGGAATTACAGAAAACCATTAAAGAATTGAAACAGAATCCAGAGGGAATTAGCAAATTTAGCTGGGAGAATGGGAAACTGTTCTACAAGAAGAGAGTAGTATTATCAAAGAAGTCGTCAGTGATTCCCACATTGCTGCATACATTCCATGACTCCATCTTAGGAGGACACTCGGGATTCTTGAGGACATATAAAAGGATGAGCGGAGAGCTGTACTGGGAGGGAATGAAGGCTGATATTAAGAAATATGTGGAACAGTGTGAGATTTGTCAAAGAAACAAATATGAGGCGACGAAACCAGTAGGGGTATTACATCCACTTCCTGCTCCGGATCTTTTTCAATGATTGTTGGAAGAACAAAGAGTTTGTGAGGAGATTTAAGGGCAACGACAAGAATGGCACAATGTTAAATCCCAAAAGACTAAATGGCCAATTGAATGTTTAAGCAGATTGATATGCCTGTTAGGTGTTTTCTTGCTTCTTTATAGAAATGGGTAGAAAGAGTAGAACGATAACATAGTTCACTTTGTTCTTCTCTGTACAAAGTAGCCAATGACTTAAAAGAAAGACATTGCTCAACGTGTGACCATTAAAAAATGATATACATACGAAAGAAAAAAAATAAGCAGAAATTGGAAGTAGAAAAGAACCAAAGAAAAATACCCAAAACTTCAAAATGCAATATGATCATAACAGATTGGTATCATCACGAACAGATCGGACAAACTCCAAAACAGATTTTGCAGTGGGCGTCCAACTAAATAAACACAGCATCCATGCTCGCCAAAACGTTCCCAAGAAAGGATTCAGCTCCCTACAAAAAACAATGTAACTAACTCAAGGTAAAAAAAAAAAAAAACAGAACAAGAACACTAACCAACTTTTAAGGAATCAGTTCCCTGATTCTAAAGAGTGCCTCCTATCCTTTGTTACTCTATCTAGGCTAGGTTTGGACTAAGTGCGTCATAGGTAAGTCACGACAAAGCAACAAAGGAAGACAAAGCTAGAAAGTATCCATGCACTTATTTATTAACATGCAATCAAGCATTCACAACACACACACCATTTTCTCAATCATGCATTCACATCTCAATAAGAAATAGCTAAAAGGAGCTTAAAACAAAAAAGACAAGCAGCTTATGCTCAAATTTCAGCACATATACTCATCAAAATTCAGAATTTCACATCATAAACCGAGCTCAGTGCTCAAGGGTTGCCAATCATGCTTTTTATGCAAGATCTAATTAAGCTAAGAAGGTATAATGCTCATTATTGTATGGAAAGAATTCTGAAAAATTTTGAAATTTGGGCAAAATTTGAACCCCCAAGTTTACACTAAACATGCAAGCTAAGCAAGCTATTACCGCACACCCACTCAAAAAATTGCTTTTTCTGTCCTAAAAGCTTTTGAAAATCAAAGTAAATGGAGAAAAATAAGGGGGGAACTTTGGACTCCCTGGAAGGATCGACATCCTTGACTTTTGTTTGAAGCTTGCATGGATAAACCTTTTCATTCCTTTTTCATGATAAACATAAAAATTTTTTTTTTCTTTTATAACAGGCTGACTGACCTACAGGCTGGGGTGAACTGGCTGGCAAGGAGGAGTGACATGCTACCACTAGTTGTGTTAGGTGTGAACAATGGACAATGGTGGCTAGAAGTGAGGGAAGGGCTTTGTCAAAGGGTCGTGCAGGGCTGAACTCCAACTGTACAATATTAGTTTGTTCGCTTACTTTCTTTGTTTCACCATATCAAATGTCTGCAAAATTCCCACAATATATAAAATGGTAATAAAGATCCTTAAGTTCTTTGAGAAAAATCATAAATATAGCCACAAAATTTCTCCAATTATTTGTTACTTAAAAAAGTATAGAAATTGTCAACCAAGCTCAACTAACGCCTGTATGTATGTACTTAGAACCAAGAGGTCTCGGGTTTAAATCCCTCTACCCCGAATTTACTCATAAAAAGAAAATACATAAATTACGTGAATGGCGCACTCATTCATAAATTGTATGAATGGCACATTCACGTAATTTATACGATGATGTGAGAAATGCTATGATTGTAATGGATGCTCATAGTTTGGCTCGTAGCAATAGAAAAGCTCGAATCTTATTCTCAAGTTGAGTCCTTTCTTCAGTGCAAAAAATGTGGTTTCCTGTCGCTTGGGGAAGATCAATTGCTGTCTCCACCTTGTTGACATTTCGCCCTGCATAATTATTGACAACGAGAAATAAATAGAAAGGTTATTCTACCATTTTTTTTGGTTTTATGAGAACAAATTCAGAGAGCTAATTGCAAGCAATATTTGAAGTAAAGTTACACCTCCTGCGCCCCCCAGATTCTTGCAGTAGTCAGTTCAATGTCCTTCGATCAATCACTACTTCAACTTCATCTGCCTAGATGCAATAATAACATAAGCTCAACAAATCAAGATAAACATAGCTGATCAAGATGCAAATGCAACGGAGAACAAAGTCAAATAAGAAATTATCATATCTAAATTGTTAACACTCCTACAGAGAAACAGTACGAACACTATGAATATCAACTATATATAGGATAACGTATAGTAATGCACTTGGATTTTCATGTTAAGGCACTGGTGTGATATGACAGAACATTTTAATCGGCCATCCACATTAATCCATCATCTAGGTATTTTTAACAAAGAGATAGCTTTTCACATTATAATTGCTCAATGCAAAATGGAGCACAATAGCATATATCAGGGACCTATAAAGGAAATGGGGAAAGAATTAACATTAGACAACTGTCCAGGACAAACTTAGCAAATTCAGGTAATATTCTACCACACATTAGTCTGATTAACGCATGCAATTCTTATTTGACAAGTATCAGACAGTTCTTATTTCACAATTTATAGTGAACTTATGGAATAGTTTACCTCTAGCAATGATGACTACTGTAGTCGTAGAAGTATGCATACGGCCCTGTGTTTCTGTTTGAGGAATACGTTGAACTCAATGAAAACCAGACTCTTATTTCGATTTACTGTAGACACGTTATCCTTTGATTCTGTCACATAAGTTTCGTGTCCCCCCTTTCAGCCAGAAAAGTAAACAACGAAAATTCTTCAATATATATACAGAAAGCACTAGGATATTGGACTTCTGGGATGTCTGGAGGCACATACTTATTAGAACTTGAAACAGGGAAAAACTTCCATGAATTCCGCTCACTGTATTTCTGGTACATACGGACATGTTATATAATTGGAAAAAATGAGTTAGAGAAGAAGAAACGACAATGTAGAAAAATGTATTTGAGAAAAGAAGAAGGGGGTAAAATCAAAGCAGGACAGGAACGGAAGAGACATCAGAGTTTGGACTATGTACACTTGTTAAGTTTTACAAAGCCTAACTATCCTATTCACTGTTCAATTTTCTATACACTTATAAGGCCTAAATTGTTGGTAAGAAAAGATTGGAGCATAGGTCACCTCTAATGGATTGATGAGAAAATTCAAAATTTAACATCTTAGTCGTATCTTATGAATAAAAATAAAAATAAACCCATCTTAGTTGTAATTATGTTAAAAAAAAAAAAAGACAATTAATGTGATTATTCATGAATTGATTTGGGTGGGCTATTTCAAGATAAAAGTACCAAACAAAAGACTAGAATGGTTATTTAGTTATGTAATCACAACGCTGCCATTTCTCCTCCATAAGAAAAACAAACAATTTCTCTAAATTTCATCTATATATATATGTATTTATCAAATGAATCATATCAATAAGGACGGGAAACAACAAAGAAAAATTAAAATGGCCAATAACTCTTGTCTCATTATTATCTCTCTCGTTGGAGTTCTTTCGTTCACCATCATTTCAAATGTGGCATCATCTAATGACGTCGTTTCCACCATCTGTCCAAAAACCTCAAATCCACAATTTGTTCAAGTGTGTTGAAATCTGCGGCACTACAAATCTAAAAGGCTTGGCTGTATACACCTTAAACCTTGCTCATACAAATGCTGAAAAATCTTTGACTTTAGCCAACTCACTGGCAAAAACCGCCACCAATCCTCAACTTAAGCAAACGATATTCGTCTTGTGCTGAGAGCTATGATGAAGCTATTGGTGACATTGAAAATGCCCAAAAGGACTTGGCACTTGGGGACTTTAATGGTGTCAATATTGTAAGCTTCCTAAGGTGCCATCGACTAATATTGGTGACTGTCAGGACTCAAGTTCGCACATGCCGCCTTATTTAGGATACATCGTTGCTTCTTTGAAGGCAATGTGCTTGAAGACTCTAAATGATATAAGCAGCATTATTTAATATTTTTAAAATAATAACATTACAGTGGGATGGTGATCGGAATTGAATTACTTTGGTTAAAATTTAAAATTAGATAAAAAAAATCAATTAATAGATAATTCCAACTAATCAAAATAACTAAATAAAAGACGAGATTTGAAAATATAATATCCTAATAGACACTAATAGACTTATATTAATAGATAATTTCCTGCCGATGAAAAATTACTAAAGTTGTACTATATTTTATAAATATTTTAAAACATTACATAAACACTAATTAAAGTTGGGTTTAGTAGCAAAAAGTTACAAATTTATGGACACCTTCTTTTAGGGAAAAAAATACAGAGTAATATTACCTTGACATGATGTAAACTAAATTTGTAATCAGCGTTGAAATCTCTACTATATTAAATGCGCTCGTGGAGAAAAAAAATTATATACATCTATTTTATTCTTAAATTGTCGAAAAAAATTTATATTACTTTTTGTGATCTAACGTAGTTGTGACTTTTCTATTGTAAGTGTCCATTTTAATGTTTGGAAAGAAGATTTTTCCAATTTTTTAGTTTACAAAATAAAGTTCTATATTTTAAAAAATAAAACCTTATGTTCGAATATGTGTAACTAATATTGATAGGATGTGACTAGTTGATCTTCGAGATACGATGCATTCTGTTTAGAGTGGAGATGGTTGCACACACATCAAATTGGTGCATTGATTCCTCCAAACTTACATGTAAAATGTACGTGTAAAAGAAAAACAAAATAAACTCTTGCAGTTACACATTAGAAAAAAAAAACGTCACGAAATCCCAAAGTTCAAAAGAAAACAAACACACACAAAAGGGGATTTAATTGATTCAAAGTAGTAACGAATGGTGAAAAATTGCATCATTTCTTGTGATTTCACATTGACATATTAGAATAAAAAATTATCGTATTCTATATATTACAATATTGGATCAAATATTAATACATTAATTCAATTATTTAATTACTACAACAATGAATTTCTTTTTCTTTTTTAAATAATAATTTTACCATTAATATTGTATAATATTTGTTTATTATATGCTAAAGCATATTTAAAAATTAAATAGAATTAAGATATTTCACGTGAATATGTGCACGTGTTTCAATTGAAAAGATTGAAACAATAGTCACAAATGATTTTTTCATAAAACAAAACATTCGTAACCAAATCTAAATATGCACTTTCATAATAAAGGACCAAAACTCATATTGCGTAGAATTGAGCATGGTTTAAATGAAATTATTAAGAAAATACTTACACTTTACACCAGGTTTTTTGGCAACATATATAGTGAGAAAACTCAAAATTTACCCTCTTACTTGTATCTTTTCAATAAAAAAGTGCATCTTAGTTGTAATTATGTCAAAAAAAAAAAAAAAAAGAACCAGTCAATTAACATGGTTATTCATTCATTGATTTGGGTGAACTTTTTGAAGATAAAAATTCCCTATTCTGGTGGTTGAGGAGCTTTTCGATGAATTAAATGGAGCAAACTGGTTTTCAAAGATTGATTTAAAGGCGGGGTTCCATCAGATCAAAATGTGTGGAGAAGACATCGAAAAAACAGCATTTCGAACACATGATGGAAACTATGAATTTATGGTTATGGCATTCGGCTTAACTAATGCCACATCCACTTTCCAAGCTCTAATGAACTCAATATTTAAACCATTTTTGCAGAAGTTCATATTAGTATTTTTCGACGACATACTAATCTACAGTGAGAACTTGGAAAATCATCTGAAGCACATTGGGTTAGCATTGGAAATCCTGAGAAAGAATGAGTTATATGCAAACCAGAAGAAGTGCAGCTTCGCGCAAGAACGTATTGATTATTTGGGTCATATCATTTCAGGACAAGAAGTTGAAGTGAACCCCGAGAAAATCAGAGCAATCAGGGAATGGCCTATACCCAGTAATATAAGAGAGGTACGAGGATTACTAGGCCTCACCTGTTACTAAAGAAAGTTCGTTCAGCACTATGGCTTCATTGTCGCACCATTGACTCAACTACTTAGGAAAGGGGGATTCCAGTGGACTGAGGAGTCTAAGGAGGCACTCCAACAACTACAGAAAGCCATGATGACCCTGCCCGTTTTGGTGTTGCCTGATTTCAATGCCACCTTTGAAATGGAAACAGATGCATCGAGATATAGGGTAGGAGTCGTACTCGTCCAAGCCAAGCGCCCCATAGCATACTTTAGCCATACGTTAGCCTTAAGAGATAGGGCCAAGCCTGTATATGAAAGGGAATTAATGGCAGTAATCTTGCCTGTGCAACGATGGCGACCATATCTGTTGGAAAGAAAATTTATTGTGAAGACCGATCAGAAATCCTTGAAGTTCTTATTACAACAAAGAGTGATACAGCTTCAGTATCAGAAATGGGTAGCGAAGCTAACGGGATACTCATTTGAGGTGGTCTACAAACCCGGCTTGGAGAATAAAGCAGCAGACGCCTTGTCTTGGATGCCTCCTACAGTTAACCTCGGTAGCATAACAGCTCCTACATTGGTTGACATTCTGGTGATTAAAAAGGAAGTCGAAGCGGATGAAAAGTTGAGCAAAATAATGGAAGAACTACAAGCAATGGAAGAAGGAACAGAGGGTAAATTCTCCATCCGACAAGGTATGTTAAGATATAAGGATAAGTTTGTGCTGTCCAAAACATCTACATTGATACCCACAATCCTACATACTTACCATGATTCGGTACTTGGAGACCATTCTGGATTTTTATGCACATACAAACGACCAACTGGTGAGCTATATTGGGAAGGAATGAAGGCGGATGTTAAGAAGTATTGTGAGGAATGTGTAATATGTCAGAAGAACAACTCCCTAGCACTATCCCCCACCGGACTGCTGCTGTCCCTGGACAGTCCAAACAATATTTGGAGCGATATATCTATGGACTTTATCGAGGGCTTACCAAGATCGAATGGTTTCGAAGTCATCTTTGTAGTGGTGGACAGATTCAGCAAATATATTTGTTAAGGAGATTGTCCGACTTCATGGCTTTCCCAAATCGATAGTGTCCGACCGAGATAAGGTATTCTTGAGCAACTTTTGGCAAGAAATGTTCAAAATGGCAGGCACCCGATTAAATCGAAGCACCGCTTATCACCCTCAGTCGGATGGGAAAACTGAGGTGGTTAATAGGGGAGTGGAGACGTATCTGCGATGTTTTTGTGGAGAACGGCCTAAGGAATGGTCAAAATGGATACATTGGGCTGAATATTGGTACAACACTACTTTTTAGAGATCCGTAGGGGTCACTCCATTTCAGGCTATCTATGGACGTATGCCACCACCATTGATGTTTTATGGTGACCGGGACACTCCAAACACTACCTTAAACGAATAGCTCAAGGCATGAGTTGAAATTCTGGGAGTCCTAAAAGAACACTAATTCGTTGCACAGACAAGATGAAAAATAACGTAGACTTGAAGCGTCATGATGTGGAGTATGCAGTTGGCGATATGGTCTTCCTGAAGATTAGGCCCTATAGACAGATCTCATTACGACAAAAGAAAAATGAGAAACTATCCCCCAAGTTCTTTGGGCCTTATACGATTGTGGAACGCATCATACTGGTTGCGTATAAGCTAGAGTTGCCAGCATCCGCTTCCATCCATCCAGTGTTTCATGTGTCCCAACTCAAAAAAATGGTTGGTGATCATCAACTTGTACAGACACAGACATGCTGCCTTACGTTACTGAAACTCACGAGTGGAAATCTATACCGGAGGAAATATTTGGGTACTCGAAGAATAAAAGAGGAAGCTGTGAGGTTTTGATTAAATGGCAAGGTCTCCCTCCTCATGAGGCAACATGGGAAGATTATGACAAGCTCCAGTACAGCCTAGAAGCAAAAAGAAAGGCGTTAAACATAACACAGGCCGGCAAAATCATACTCAGAACAGAATATATTCTATACTGACATTATTTTAGATATGCTCAGAATCATGCTTCTGCCTCAAAAAGTCAAAATAAGCTAGAGAGAGAGAAAAAAAAAGAGAGATGAACAAAAGGATTTTGGAACTTCCTCTTTGTGAGTGTGTGTGTGTGGCAGCTGTAAATTAATTTCCTATGAGTTTCCTTAACACCCAAATGTTGTAGGGTCAAGCGGATTATCCCGTGAGATTAGTCGAGGGTGTGTGAGCTGGCCTAGAATCTCACAAATATCAAGAAAAAGAAAACCTTGCCACCCATCCACTTTGCAACAAAGATTCATGAAATTAAGGGGTAAAAGGAAAAAGGTATAGAAGCGGATAGCATCTTGGCTTCTTATTAAAATGGAATAGTGTAACCAGACCTGGAATTTGTAAAGCATCCATCCCAGGTAATTCTTCCAATTTCAATCCTCCAACCCTCTTCCTAACACAAGTAAATTAGAGACAACTTATCAAATAGAAGACCAACAGTCAACATAGGAATAAAAGTGCACATTATCATGAGGTATGAACAAATAAATTAAAGATGTACATAAGTCGCTAAAATCATACTCAGAACAGAATATATTCTATACTGACATTATTTTAGATATGCTCAAAATCATGCTTTTGCCTCAAAAAGTCAAAATAAGTTAGAGAGAGAGAGAGAGAGAAAGAGAGATGTACCAAAGGATTTTGGAACTTCCTCTTTGTGAGTGTGTGTGTGTGTGTGTGGCAGCTGTTGTGGGGCACCTCTTCAACTTATACTGAGACAGTCTTGAAGCAAATAACTCCAATTCTTGGGGATCAGCAATTCTTTCCTGTTCTGCCGTCCAGACACGTACTACTCCATCTAAACAAGCTGTGACAATATCTCCATTTTCCAAAAACTTGGCATCCCAAACGCAACCAGGATGCTCAATGCTCTAGACACAAATTCCATCTGCAACAAAATAATCCAACTTCGTGATACTAAAATGCTATTAGGGTTTAGGGTTTATAAATAATTATAGTATAATAAACATAATTCAAATTTAAAAATCAAGCTACAAAAAAAAAAAAAAAAAACCCACTCTCTTAAAGAAATTCAATTCAACACATAAACTTTAGCCAACTTCAACACCCCTTCAGGGCTTCACCAGTCCTTCGCCTTTCCACTAAAAGTTAGTCATCTCTTCCCAACCAAATGCTCCATCAAACAGACTTCAAATAGATAGAGAAACATTTCTCATAAATACATGAAAGGTTCAACTCACAAACTCGGTTTGGCCACAGTGAAGGATCTTAAACGAAGCTCAGTATCTCAGAATTATGATAGAACACCACAGCAGTGTTCGTATATGTTGATATAATATGAAAACTTACACGAATTATTGAGACTCTTCGTGGATCAATAGAGTATTGATCGCGATTACAGATTCAAAGCAAAAATTACTCAAACTAATAGCAACCAAATAAAAGACTCAAGAACAATTCAAAGATGAACTTGGACCCTCTGCTTTCCCTCTCTCAAGGAGTAATGTAGATTTCCTTCCTCAAAGTTCCATACCCCCTCCCTCTGTAGCTTCCTTTCTTTTATCTCTTTCCTCTAACTCCCGGCCCTACCAAAGTGGTCCCCCCTGGTAGGTTCTTGTTTCACCTGCAAAAGATTCAACCCACACCCACACAAATACAAAGAATATTTCCAGCACACTCACAAACACACAGTACAATGGAGAGAAGCTGATATATGTGTGTATATATATTCAATATGGAATCATAAGCTTCAACCAAGTAAGAGGGCTGCTCTCTCCCCAATGAACAACGTTCATTCAAAATACATAATAACCAAGATAATCAGCCCTAGCAAAAAACGCCTATATATATATTCCCTTTCTGCTGCTGCCACGTGTTGTTAGGACCACTGGTCATCCTAACAACCATGTTGTCTAGGTGGAATTTTTATTTTTACCCCTCCTTTGGTAAACTTGGGTGATTGGAGGCCTAGTGTAACGGACATACTTGTCCAAGGTGTGTTTACCTATGGCCGTATGCTCCGATTAGCCCCAATTTATCTTGTCTTTATGTCTTGTATGTAGTTTAGGTAGTTGCTTTAAATTTCAAGTCGATATGCTTGGGTGTGACGTTTCGGCATTTTCATATGCAAGCCTACCAGAGATGAAAATGTTAAAAATGTACTATAGGGGAGGCATACCTGTTGAATCCCCGCCCAAGCCTTGTCGTACTCTTTGCAATCTATGCTTTCTTATTGCAATTGACAGTCTTCAATGCTTGTTTTAACAATGTTTTCAATCAATTTAATCATCTTTCACGTTTTCTAAAAATATTTTCCAAGAACGTGAGGGGAGGTTGAAGCATGTGTTAAAGTTGTCCGCGATTTGTGGATTTTGATCGGCTGACTTGTTCGTCGAGCTAGAACAAGTGCCGCACAATCGTTCACATCGTGTTTGAAGAATTACGATTGTGACAAGTGGTATCAGAGCCAGGTTGGCTAGTTGACAGTGCGTGACAGAAAGATGTCGGTGGCGAAACAGTCTAGCAAGACCCATGATGAGCGACTTGTGGGAATCGAAGAGCAGATGCTCTACCTGGTGGAAGTTCCTGATTCCATCCGGTTCTTGGAACAGCGGCTTGAGGATATTGCCAAGAAAGCTGATGGCATTGAAGCCGTGTCCGATCGCCTTGACGGACTACCCATCCAAGAGTTACTGACTAGAGTCGACACTCTAGAGTCCCGAGTAATGAAACGGGAAATGTCGCCTACGAGCTTGGGGCCAGTTCATCGGGCTCTATTGCCCAGATGGAAGAACGAGTTATGGAGCTTGATAACTCGCAAAAGAACATGTTGGAGATGATCAACGGCATGACAGAGGATTTTCGAGCAACCCTCGATGTCGTGAGGAATGAGCTCGCATAGGTAAACACGAGGGTGAACCTTACTATACGAGAACTAGCAAACCAGGCTCCAGCTGGAGGAGCCATTCCTGTGGGCAGAATCAAGGTTCCTGAGCCCAAGCCCTTCTGTGGGGCGAGAGATGCCAAGGCATTGGAAAACTTCATCTTTGATGTCGAGCAGTATTACAAAGCCACGAACACAATTACTGAAGAGGCCAAGGTGACGTTGGCAACCATGCATCTGTCAGAAGATGCGAAGTTATGGTGGAGGTCCCGATACATGGACATTCAAGAAGGGCGTTGCACAATCGACACGTGGGATGCCCTAAAAGGAGAACTTCGTTCGCAATTTTTCCCTGAGAATGTCGAAATTCTAGCCCGACGGAAGCTGCGTGAATTGAAGCACACGGGAAACATTCAGGACTACGTGAAACAGTTTGCGGGGGTGATGTTGGACATACGCGACATGACCGAGAAAGACAGTTTTATGTTTTGTCGAGGGCTTGAAGCCGTGGGCTAGGACCAAGTTGTATGAGAAACGAATTCAAGACCTCACGTCAGCATACGCAGTGGCTGAACGGTTGTTTGACTTATCTAGCGAATCTCAAGATGCAAGACGACATCAAGCTTCCTCCTCTGGAGGAAACAGAAACAACCGCCCAAATTCCCCGAAGACTGCAGAGGGAGACAAGCGACAAGGTGGAGATCGCAAGCCCTTCCAAGCGAATACAGGAAACAACTGGCGAGGACCAAACAATCAGAACAACTCCGGTCGTTCCATCAGTTGTTTCATATGTAAAGGGCCCCATCTTGCCAGAGAGTGCCCCAACCGTACCGCCTTCAACGCTTTTCAAGCTACCCTAGCCTCGGACTCAGATGATAGATTGAGTCAGACTGAAGGAGACGTTGGACTGATAGAAGAGGGTGAGAATCCTCGGATGGAGGCCTTAAAGTTTCTGTCATCGCTCCAGAAGAAGATGGGGGAGACCAGTGGACAGGCAAAGAATGGTCTCATGTACGTAGACTGTTGGGTCAACCAGAAGCCACCCAAGAGCACTATGGTGGATTCTGGTGCTACTCATAACTTCATTGCAGAAGCGGAAGCCAGACGACTGAATCTCCGTTGGAAGAAAGACGCAGAAAAAATGAAGGCCGTGAACTCAGTTGCCCTACCTATCGTCGGGTTGGTAAAACGAACGACCATGAGGATGGGAGAGTGGAGCGGTCCCATAGATTTGGTGGTTGCAAAGATGGATGACTTCGACGTGGTACTAGGTATGGAGTTTCTACTTGAGCATCAAGTCATACCAATGCCACTAGCCAAATGTCTAGTGATTACTGGAACAACGTAAGTAGTATAGCTAACGTTAATGTGGAAGCGTAACAACGGGTTTATTGTCTTAATAAATAAGATGGGCCTTTATCAGATTTTCTCTTTTCACATATTTTATACATAGATTTCATAATAATAAGTTCATAAAAAAGGAAAACAGAATTCAATTAATAAAAGAAACTTCTTCCCGAATAGGTTTTTGAATGATGAACAAGTATGTATACATTCATTCATATAAAATAGGATCAATTCCCATCTACCATTGCGTATTGGTACTTATCGAGTATAGAATAGATCTGCTTCTTTTTGTTCCTACGAATAGAATCGAATTGTTCCATTATTACTCAAAGAATAGAAAAAATCTGAATCCTTTCGCCAAGATAATCCCCTCAAAGGGGGAGGTCCGTAGCATAGTTTTTTTTTCAGTGCAATAAAGTTAGATAGTGTCTATTTTTCCTTGATAAAGGGGTATTTCCATGGGTTTGCCTTGGTATCGTGTTCTGATAATTGAATAGGATTTGATTGAGTTGGACCCCACGGGGCCTCATCCATAAAGAAGGTTTGGATATGGAGCGCGATTTATTAGACGACTTTCCCTACTCGTAATCAGTCTCTGCCTTCTTCCATTAGAGGACGAAAGAAAAAAGTACTACTCGAAGAGGAGGGGTTAGACCTCAAGCTATCCGGTCAGATCGGACTGGACCAATACTGAAATAGAAAGAGTTGGAGAAGAGGCGAGATGGAATTGCATTTTGGCTTAATAAAGGACTGGAAAGGTGCGTTAGCAAGGCTCTCAGAAATTGATCAGCGACTGCCCACGTAGCTGTTGTTCAAACGGAGATTCGTCAGCCATATGGGATATAGATGATCTCGGCTATGCAGTTGAAGAAAGGCCTTGCTCGTGACGATTTAACCTTTATGGCTATCCCACTGGAGTCGTTGGAAAGCTCAAGGGAAACAGTCCCCAAAGACATCCTGAGTGTCTTAGAGAAGTACAAGGATGTGATGCCAGACAGCCTGCCGAAATCATTGCCTCCGTGGAGAATGATCGACCATGAGATCGAATTGCTGCCAGGGGCAAAGCCGCCTGCGAAGAATGCTTATCGTATGGCGCCGCCGGAGTTGGCCGAACTTCGGAAACAACTGGACGAACTGCTGAACGCAGGATTTGTGAGGCCTGCAAAAGCTCCATATGGAGCTCCAGTCCTTTTCCAGAAGAAGAACGATGGAAGTATGCGGTTGTGCATCGACTACCACGCCCTAAACAAGATCACGGTCCGCAACAGATATCCGCTACCAATAATCAATGACCTGTTTGATCGCCTTCATGGAGCAAAGTATTTCTCGAAGCTAGATCTGCGATCGGGCTATTATCAAGTAAGAATTGCCAAAGAGGATGAGCCCAAAACCACATGCGTTACGAGGTATGGGGCGTTCGAGTTCCTTGTCATGCCATTTGGTCTTACCAATGCGCCTGCAACGTTCTGTACGCTAATGAACCAGGTCTTCCATGAATACCTTAACAAGTTTGTGGTGGTCTATCTGGACGATATAGTGGTCTATAACTCCACGCTAGAAGAAGAAGAAAGGAATAACAAAAACTGACGAACTCCTATAGATTGAAGTATTAACCTTTCCATATCTTTGCCGAACAATCTTCACTCCCACTAACAATGACTTCGGAAGCATGTGAATCCACTGAATACACAATGGAAGTGTCACCAACCATCTCCATCAATGTTTCACCACTTAGTGCCCATAACCTAATGGAACTGTCTGAATGGAAAAGAAAATCAAAGTCAACTTTCTAATTAATTCAATATTCTAATATAAAGAATATAACAAATAGTCCTCCCATGTGAAATGAAAAGTGGTTCTACAGATTCAGAGAAGGCAATAGAAATCACTCATTTTAATATCATTTAATATTTCATCAACAACCTATAGAGTTTATTAATCTTTTTCTTTCCTACTAAAGAAGCTCTAATTTATTACTCTAGGAATGGTCCTTTCTAACTTATATACAGGTAACAAAAAATAAATTGAAGAAATACTCTGAGCTTTTCCATTTAGAAATCCCAATGAGCAAAGACTAAAGTCTTCTCGGGATTCTTAGGATGCCAAACTCCTCTCATTGGATAGACATCAATATATCTTAGATGAGAAGCTACCTTGAATAGCCTTGCTTCCTCAGCATATAAACATAAATATATTTGTTGTATTCAATCAAAAATAAAAGATAAGCTTGTTCTGAAACCAATTCCAAAAATCTCTTCGAAAATATGCTGGGAGAGTTGTTGTTGTTTAAATACTTGGTCCTTCGAAGGTTGGAATTACAATGTAACTTTTCACATATTCATGAAAAGTTATGATTCTTATTATGAAAGAATGAAACTTCGAACTAGTTCCTAAAGGTAGTACTTTTAGCTGATGTGGCAATTTGGATCAGCCATGTACGGTTGCATTCCTCAATGTGAGTGATAATCAAACCCAAACTACCTCAAAGGAATTATTTTGTACAGTAACTCCATCTTTACCAACTTGCGACATAAAACTATCTAGGGTTCATGGGTTGGGGTAAGAAAACTTTTGGACCCAACCCACCAAGTCTTTTTATCATTAAGTTTTCTTCATTTTTATGTCAATTGGCATGTATTTTATAAGCTTTGAGAGAAGAAACTTAATATAAATGTATACTTGGTCAGAACCCCGTCATTTAGCCTCAATTTTCACAATGTAGAGGTATAGAATTCAGAGAGGTTATTTTATTTTCTTAAAATTACTCCCCAACTGTTAATCTATGATTAACTTTTGCTATAAAAAATTAGTCCTTATATCCCTCTTCTCGAAATTTGACAAACATATTAATCAGGCGCCTTTTTCTGAAAAATAATTGTTCATATTTTTTTTTTTTTGAAACAGAGACAACCCTTTTTATTAAAGATGTAAGTAAAAAAGAGACTAATGCTCAAACTATAGGAGAATTATACTAAGAGCGAAAAGAATGACCAAAACAAAAGTACAGACAAATTGAACAAAACAATCAAAATCCTGAGAAAACAATAGAAAACTGAGAACAAAGCGAACTTAAAACCTTTCAACAAGAAGCCCAAAATCAGCTGAAAATTGCAGACTAAAAACTTCAAACTAGATGGAAGGAAACACCAAGGGAGAGCTAACAACAATGCAGCTTTGTTGAAAAAAATATCCCTCCCAAGTCATCCTTCGATCTTGAGTGAGTGACTAGAACCAGAATATTTCATAAGAACTTTAGAGGGCCAAAATAATAAAAGCATTCGTCGAACCTCATGTGATCCACTAAAACAAACCTAAAAGATAATTGGCTGAAAAAACCAAGATCAAGTTATTCTATACTCAAACCAAAGTAGTTCCACATTGCCTCAACAATTGACTTCAAGCGATCTGGAACTTCACATTGTCGAGCTTGTGAGGGAAATAAAGAGACTTGTTTCTCAGTAATTAAATCCTCCCTTGTCTGAAAGCGGTATTAAGATCAGATTCTAGAGGATCCTTAATCGACTGATCAATGTTTACAATGAGTAGTGGAGGCACTTTTGATTCAGATTTTACCGAAGGAGCTCAAGGTATCGTGCAATGTGATCGATTTTCTTGGGACACATAAATAAATCTAACGCCAATTGAAACATAAGGACTAGTATTTGGAGCATGATATTTCTTCCTATCTCTACATGTAAAGATCACAAGAAAAATAAGAATTTCACAAAATAACAGAAAACAAAATTAGACAAAATCAGGGCATGGCCGAGGATGAGATTAGAGATGAAGCGGTGATTAGTATTTATTGAGAATGGGAGAAAAGTAGAATGTCAAACCAATCCAAGAACATACCTCACAAATCTTCGGAGAGACGATCGTGGTCAAAGCAGTGGTTGTGGTCGAGGATGAGATTAGGGATGAAAGGATGTTACGAAAGGTATATCAACAAGAAGAAGGGTAAAACAACAACATCCTGTCAAAAATCACTTAATGTGATTGAGATCTTTTAACATGACTGCTTGAGAACTAAAGAAAAATTTAGAATGTGACTGAGAACTTTTAGCACAACCGGGCAGCATCTTCAATAACAGAAAAACATGCATAATGTAGGAAGACAGCAGATTTAAAATTATGACAGTGTATTTATGAATGTCAGGCGATACATTAATGTTCCAAAATTCAACCAAAGTATGGGATGAAAGATATACAAGAATCTTCCATGATAAGGGCAAGACCAGGATATCCTTATCCAAAAGAAAGAAAAAAATAATCAACCAAAGTAAATTCCATGTATGATTGGAAATTATGGCCAAGGCGAAGGATGAAGTGGAGAATAGAAGGAATATTGAGCAGGGTACGACTTACCATTAGCTTAGATCAAAACCAGCATCCGCATTTATGGCATAAAGAAATTTGTTTGCCAGCTGCTCCTTGCTGCATTGATCACAAATCATAGAGTTGTGAAAATGAAAACTTATGCAAGTTTTTTTTATCCTTTTTAGAAAAGATGTATATGTTTTAGTTCATCCACAAATCAACAGACTTAATAAACTGATGTAATTCAAGTTGGACTTAGTTTTTCACAATGAATTCTCCACCAATAGTGGCTAAGAGATGGAGTATATATTGAGGATTGTAAGTAGTTACAAGTAGTTGAAATAACTGTTTTTATGAAACAGTTTTAATTGCAGTCTTAACAGCTAAACAGTTTAATTATTTAAACTGTTTTACTAACTAACTACAGCTGTTTAGCCATGGCATTCTATATTACATCATTCCACCCCCTAGCATGGAACTCGACCCGAGTGACTTAGTTGACAAGGCAGAAATCATCTGGGGCATAGTACTGTTTCAGGTCTGCCACGTTAAAAATAGGATGAATGTGCAAGTCTGGTGGTAGTTCAATTCTGTAAGCGTTATCTCAAATCTTTTCTAGGACACGAAATGGTCCTAATTGTCTGTCTTTCAGTTTGTGTTCCAGTTGGAAATCGAATTTTTCTGAGGTGAATCATTACTAAGTCTCCCTCAGTAAAGGTAGCTTGTCTTCTCTTTTTGTCTGCTGCCTTTTTGTAGGACTGAGTTGATTCTTTTAGGTGGTTATGGACTTCTTCGTGTAAATTCTGAATCTTTTCTACCATCTTTTCTGCTTCTGAGCTAGTGTCAATAGTTGTGGGGAGTGATGCTAGGTCAAAGGTTGTTAGTCTTGGCTGTTTTGTGTATACGACCTCAAATGGACATTTGCCGGTTGATCTATTCTTCATATTGTTGAAGGCGAATTCTGACTGTGCAAGAGCTAAGTCCCACTGTTTTGGTTTGGATCCACTAAGACAGCATATTAAGTTGTCGACAGTTCTATTTGTAACTTCTGTTTGGCCATCTGTTTGAGGGTGTGATGTTGTGCTATATTTCATTCAAGGTTGTGTCAAATTTGCTCCATAATGTCTTCCAGAAATGGCTTAGGAACTTGACATCCCGATTAGAAACAATGGTCTTTGGTACTCCGTGCAGCCGAACTATCTCTCGACAGAATAAATTAGCTATGTAGGTGGCATCATTTGACTTCTTACAAGCCACAAAGTGTGCCATTTTACTGAATCTGTCGACTACAACCATGACTCAGTCATACTGCCTTTGAGTTTTTGGTAATCAGAGCCCGAAATCAATTGATAGATCTTCTCAAATGGAAATTGGGGTAGGTAATGGTGAGTACAGGCCTGCGTTTATACTTGAACCTTTAGCTCTTTGGCAGATAGGGCACCTTTTAATAAAGTTGTTACAGTATCTTCTTAATTAAGGCCAGTAGTATCTCTTAAAGATTATTTCAAAAGTTTTATCCTGCCCGAAGTGTCCAGCCAATCCTCCTGAATGAGCCTCTTTTAGTAGTGCTTCTAGAAGTGATGTGTGTGGGATACACAACTGATCTCCTTTGAATAGATATCCTTCCATTATATGGAAGTCTTCCGCCTTGGTGTAGTGGCTGCATTTGGTCCATGTCATGGCGAAGTCAACGTCTTCCCCATATAGGTTAGGTAAGTGTTTGAATGCCTCGATCTCCATGGATAGAATAGTGAGTAAGGAGCTCTTCCTGGATAGTGCATCTGCCACCTTGTTCTCCTTACCATTTTGGTGCCTAATGACAAAGTCGAACCTTTGTAGGAAGGAGATCCATCGTGCGTGCATCCGAGTAATATTCTTTTGTGACTAGAGATCTTTCAAAGAGAAGCGGTTCGTTAGGAGTACAAATTCCCTGCATAGGAGGTAATGTTCCTACTGTTTGAGTGCTCGGACAAGGGCATAAAGCTCTTGTTCGTAAGTGCTCCAGGACTGTCTTGTTGTGCTCAACTTCTTACTGAAGTATTCAATAGGGTGGCCTTGCTGTGATAACTCGGCTCCAATTCCGGTTCCGCAAGCATCAACAGCTACTTCAAAGGGTGATGCGAAGTTCGACAACTGTAGAATAGGGCTGGAAGTTAGTCTTCTTTTTATCTCTTCAAAGCTCTGCTGTTGCTCTTCGTTCCACTTATAGTTCCCTTTCTTTAGGCAGTCGGTTAAGGGGGCCACTATTGAGCTGAAGTTTCTGATGAATCTTCTGTAAAAGGATGCCAAGCCAAGGAAGGCTTGTACCTCCTTGATGGAGGTTGGTATTGGCCAAGACTTTATGGCTTCTGTCTTCTTTGGTTCCATACCTACTTTTCCTTCTTTGATTACGAAGCCGAGAAAGACAATTTCCTTGGTGAGGAATGTACGTTTCTTTGGATTAATGTACAGTTCAGTTTCGGCCAGGACTTGGAACAATTTTCTTAAGTGCTGAATGTGGTCTTCAGTACTATTGTTGTACAAGAGGATGTCATCAAAGTAAACCACTATGAACTGGTTTAGAAACGAGCACCTGGTTCATCAACCTCATGAAGGTGCTCGGTGCATTGGATAAGCCAAAGGCCATCACCAACCATTCAAATAACACATGGACCATCAAGACGACTTTTTGTGATGCTGAGTTTCAAGCCAGACGTGAGAAAGGGCTCTGCTTTTGTTGTGAGGAAAAATTTTGTGCAGGCCATAGATGTAAGGTGAAGGATCAGAAGGAACTCAGAGTGTTAGTTGTTCAAGCAAATGGGGAGGAATTGGAAGTAGTGGAAGAGGATGATCGTACAGAGGAACTTGAGGTAAAAGCTATTGAACTTGATATAGAACAAAAAGAACCAGTGATAGAATTGTCATTAACTTCATGGAACACCGGATTAAATGCGATATCAAGTGCTGCTTGATTATCACACCACAATTTTGCTGGTGTGGTGATTTCAAATCCCAACTCAACAATAGTAAAAAAGTTGATATATCCAAATCAATTTGATATATCCAATTCACACAAAAAACTGTGCAATTGCTCTATATTTTTTATTATGCACTTGAATGTGACACCACATTTTGTTTCTTACTTTTCCAAGACATCAAATTGCCACCAACAAAAACAAAATATCCTGAAGTTGATCTTTTGTCTTCTTTAGATTTTACCAATTAACATCTGAGAAACATTCAATATTAGTATGACTATAATCCTTATATAATAAAATCATGCCCGAGAGCAGCCTTCAGATAACACTGAATCATTCCAAAGCAGCTGAATGATCAACTTTAGGGCATGACATACACTGGCTCATAATACTCACTAAATAGGCTATGTCGAGTCGATTCGCTGGAAGGTAATTAAGTTTTCCCTCTAACCTCCTATATCTTTGAAGATCTTTCAACAATTCTCCATCTTTTGTGAGCTATAAGTTAGGCATCGTTGGGGTACTACATGGCTTGGCACCTACCTTCCATGTTTCAGTCAACAAGTCCATATTTTCTCTGTGATAATAGTATTGCTTTCTTGCCTGTTTTTACCTCAAATTCCTAGGAGGTATTTCAACATGCTCAAATCTTTTATTTGGAATTGGCAATAGAGAAAAGTCTTCAGGGACTGGACATCTAAAGCATCATCACCAACAACCACAATTGCATCAACATATACTACGATTAGGATCACCCCACTCTCGGATCTTTTAAAAAAGATTGAATGATCTAACGTGCTCTTTTGCATTCCAAAACTTTCGATCACCTTAATAAATTTTCCAAACCAAGCCTGTGGACTATGTTTTAGTCCATCCAAAGATTTACAAAGGCGACACGCCTTTCCATTCTTCCCCTGAGCAACAAACCCTAGTGGTTGCTCCATATACACCCCTTCTTGAGGATCACCATGAAGAAATGTGTAAGGACCCTAGATAGAAAAATAGTGGATTATTAGGAGAAAATGAAAATGGTTGTTAGTAAGGTCATATAGTAAATAGATGGTAAGTTGGTTAGTTCTTTTTGTTATAAATAGTGGGAGAGGGGTTGGAGAGAGGTGTGAAGAATTTTGAGAAAGTTTTCCTTGTAAGGGAACCTTAGGAGAGTCTAACCCTCTCAAAAGGCTAGGGTTACTTGTTACTTGTTACTAAGATCTTCTAATATATATTTCATGTTTGGATGTTTTTTAAGTATTCTTGAGTTCATCTTTTCTTCTTGAGGTAATCCTTATTAGGTGGGATCCTAACAAAATGCACTTTTAATATCAAGCTGATGTAAAAAAGTTGGAAACAAATATTGAACCTCTCCTCTCCTCTCACCCACCCTCTTCTCTCTTCATTCCGGCCACACCTTCTCACGGTGACGTCGACGGCAACGCCAAACCCGGGGAGTTACAACTCCATCTTTTTCAGAAATGGAAGTCAAAAGTTGAAAAATGGTAGACACTTTCTACTGTATCTAGTTCGAAAAGGGGAGGTTCAATATTGAAGATGTAGACTTCCAAAAAATCCTCACTTTATCCAAGATCCAATTAGAGTGGTTCATTGATTCAATAGATGTTCTTGTAAAAGAACCAAACTGGAAGTTTTTCAACAAATATGCGAGTGATGAAACCGAAACAACAAAGCTATCCAAATTCTGAACCCCATCTGATTGGTTTCTGAGGTGTGTTGCTCGAAACTTCTCTGGAAAACAATCCTTCATCCATCTACTCATGAGAAACCAGACAAGGTTGGGTCTCCTTCCTCAACATGATCAGGTCCTTTTTATTGACTCATAATTACACCTCCTTTTCAAAAATATCAAGCTGATGTAAAGGCCAGTGACTGATTGAAGTTAGTGAAATAAACAACCTCACAAATGTCATTTTTACTACTCGAGAAAAAGTATCAGCATAGTTAACGCCATGTTTGTGCGTAGCCTTTCACTACAAGGTGTACTTTTAATTGAGCGACAAAACCATCAGGATTAACTTTAATTGTAACCACCCATTTGCAACTGATATACTTTTTTCGTGCAGGGAGAGAAACTAAATCCCAAGTACAATTATCATCTAAAGTAATCATCTCCTCCACCATTGCAACACACCAACCAAGATGAGAATAGGCTTAATGATACAAACTCTAATGATGCAATGAAAGAACATGCAGAAGACAACTAATGGTTATATGAAACAGAAGAGGAAATAAGATGAGCACACTTAAGTTTACCTTTACGAAGAGCAATAGGAAGATCATCACTCATTTCTGGATCCAATGACGAAGAAGCCTTAGGGGTAGGGCATGGAATTGAAGAAGGTTGTCGTCGATCATAGACTTCAGTGATGGGTTGACAAATAGAAGTAAACACACGTGAAGATGAACCACAAAGAGGATTAGAAGGAGAGATAACATTGTAGATAAAGAAATCATCCTTTGACTCTTGATACTCCCTCGACTCATATTCGAAGAGAAAGAAGGTGAGGAATAAAAGGAGGAATGTTCAAAGAACACGAGAATAACCAAAAAGATATATTTTAAGGTCTTTGGATCCAACTTTGTATGTTGAGGCCGAACGTCTTGGACAAATCAAGTATAACCAATTATTTTGGGTGGAATGAGAAACAAATGTTGTTTGGGGCATAAGATACAAAAAGGTATCTCACCCTTAAAAATTGAAGAGGGCATGCAATTTGTTAAGAAACGGGCTATGGAAACATCAGCCCAAAAAGAAATTGGAAAATTCATTTGAAACATTAGGACTAGTGGTTTAAAAAGGATGACGATTCTTTCATTTTGCAAACCCACTGACTTCATGAAATTAATAAATAGAAGTGTGAAAGTAACATAGACATGAATATATAAGCTAGAGCAAAGGCATGACTACTATACCTGACTACCATTACATAGCGCTAAAAGAAATTGTAATTTTCTTTTTCATTCAATATGTAATTTGACGTAATAGTAATAGTAATTCCTCTTTCAAACAACCACTTTTTTTTTTTCAACAAAGAGGACAAGGCTTATGATCCCTAAATCCCTAAACTTTTCAAAGAAAACAAGGGTGATCAACATACAAAAGCCTCCTGTGGATAGAAAATTAATCAAACAAAAATTCGATTGTTCTGTAGCAGTTTGACTTTGTTGTTAAGGAAATTAAGAGTGATAAGAAGGCGAGGGAGTGACTTTGAGTGGTGGCCATTCGACAGCCAAGCAACTACACTCAAAGTTGAAGGTCGAATAGGCAGCAGGAAGAAACGAAGAAGAAGAAGAAGAAAAGTTTTCGATCTATCAAACATGATCATCATACAATAGACGAAAGTCATTTAAATTATCCAAATATCTTTTGAAGTAATTTTAACATTTTCAAAATAACTCTTAATCATGCTCTAAATATGGAATGAATTGTCTATCCAACTACAAATACAAAAGTTTTTCTAAATCACTCTAACTAATTATACAAATTCCACAACACATAGATCACATGCTTCCCAAGAACCCATAAAATTGTTCAATGCGGCATTTCATCAAACAGTTGGTGGATGGAGACAACAAAAACAAGTGTTTAACAAAATTATCTTAGAAACAAACACATTAATATTACCTGAAGATGGAACTCCAATTGAACAGCCTTGAAAAAGTGATGGAGAAACAAACAGAACATAAAGATTGTGGGACTCCTCAACTCCAATAAATCCTGCAATGGAAAAATGGGTTAGAAGGTGGAAAAGCATAGTAGAGGATTATGATAATGAAAATGGGTAGTAATGTTTTTCTGTAGCTATCTTTTTCTTCTCTTTTTTTTTCATGTTGTTGATGGTTGTTCTTGATTGTCTTTATTTTTTTTTTTTCCTTTTTTGCATTTGGGAAAAAACAGTTTGTTGACTAAGAAGAGGTGATGATGCTGGTGAGGGAATTTATTAAAGTAATGAATACTTTTTGGAGGACTTAAACAAGTAAAAGGACGAAATGAAGCAAGCTCAAGCAACAAATTTTCTGTTAAGTAAGCATAAATATTAACTAGAGGCTTAAATAAAATATTTCACCACCACCACCACAACAACAAAAAGCCCAGATATATCGTCATTGACAACAGAAACAGAGCAATATAAGCAAAATACATTACAAGGAAAATATGGAGATAAAAGACATGAAGGTTTCCCTTTCACTTACAAAGAGGATCATTAAGTAACTTCTCGTTGTTAGAACCAATATCTAGCATTACTCGAAGAATCTGTCAATTAAACAAGAGTAAACTTAATGAAAAAGTGTGGTTAAGAAAAGTTGCTAAAAAATGTCACCATTAAATGATATTAGTATTCTTAGATAATCTACAAATTTCATGAAGAAAAGACTGCAGACTTGAGAGTTACCCCCACTATCAGGAATACTTGCTGAAACGGGAAAAAGATATCGGCAAATTCTAAATACGGCACACTAAAACTCTCACTCTCCTGGTTCTTGCTTAAAATCACATGTACATGTCAATGCTGATAGTGCCTCTTCCACTGAAACAAACAAAATTTCAGTACCAATTAAGATGCAAAAAAATAAGGTATTTAAGATGCAGAAAATAAAGTAGTTAAGATGCAGAAAATAAGGAAACACCCCACATCACTACAGTGCATAACAAATCTATCACATAAGCACAAAGATAAATACTGAGAGTATTAGTTGAAACTTAGCAAACACAAAAAGGACATAAGCTTATTCTCAAATTTCAGTACATATACTCATCAAAATTCAGAATCTCACGTCACAAACCCGAGCTTAGTGCTCAAGGGTTGACAGTCATGCCTTTTATGCAAGATCTAAGAAGCTATGATGCTCATTATTGTAATGAAAAACTTTTGAAAAATTTTGAAATTTGGACAAAATTTGAAATCCCCCAAGGTTAGACTAAACAAGTGAGCTATTATCCACCCTTCACTTAAAACATTGCTTGGAAGTAGCCCAACATGAGAAGATAAAACAATCTGAATGGGATTTTTCTGATGTATAATGCATATGTTGTTTGTTTTTTTTAGCTCTTAATTGTCTCGTTGTTTTACGTTTTACATTTGAAACTATCTCTTTTGTTTCTTTGGTACGCACACAAGAACCGGTGGGGTAACCTTTCTATGGTTCTAGACTTAGTTTCTAAGTTTGACTGCTCCCTTCGGAGTGACAACAAGCCTCGTTTTCCCCCTACTATGGAACGGGGAGGATTCCTCCTCTTTTCAAAGCCCTCGTCAAACTCAATGCTAAGTTTGACTGCTCCCTTCGGAGTGACAACAAGCCTCGTTTTCCCCCTAGTGTGGAACGGGGAGGATTCCTCCTCTTTTCAAAGCCCTCATCAAACTCGATGTTATGTCTAGAACGCTAAGAGTAGGTGGTCTGGTTTTGGTTAGGCCATAAGTGAAGTTTCCCCTCATTTGTTATGGGATTTTTCTGATGTATATTGCATATGTTATTTGTTTTTTTTAGCTCTTAATTGTCTCGCTATGTTACATTTTACATTTGCAACTATCTCTTTTGTTTCTTTGGTACGCACACAAGAACCGGTGGGGTAACCTTTCCATGGTTCTAGACTTGGTTTCTAAGTTTGACTGCTCCCTTCGGAGTGACAACAAAACTCGTTTTCCCCCTACTATGGAACGGGGAGGATTCCTCCTCTTTTCAAAGCCCTCGTCAAACTCGATGCTATGTCTAGAACGCTAAGAGTAGGTGGTTTGGTTTTGGTTAGGCCATAAGTGAAGTTTCCCCTCATTTTTTATGGGATTTTTTTTATGTATATTGCATATGTTGTTTGTTTTTTTTAGCTCTTAATTGTTTCACTGTTTACGTTTGCAAGTCTCTCTATTCTTTCTTTGATATGCAATGTGGTAACTAGGTCTTGCTAGAACCGGTGGGCTAACCTTTCTATGGTTCTACACTTAGTTTCTAAGTTTGACTACTCCCTTCGAAGTGGCAACAAGTTTTGTTAATGTCCACCCTTTTCTAAAGGGATTTAGTTCATTGTGGCTAGACAAACGGCTCCTAACTCATGTTATTTATTAAAACCATCTCAATTTCTAAAAGAGTACCTCCTATCCTTTTTTAACTCTATCTAGGCTAGGTTTGGACTAAGCGCATCATAGGTAAGTCACGGCAAAGCAACAAAGGAAGACAAAGCTAGAAAAGTATCCATGCACTTATTTATTATATACATGCAATCAAGCATTCACAACACACATACCATTTTCTCAATCAAGCATTCACATCTCAACAAGATATCGCTAACATCTCAATAAGATACCGCTAAAAAGGGACGTAAACCAAAAAAGACGGCAACTTATTCTCAAATTTCAGCACGTATAATCATCAACATTCAGAATTTTACATCACAAACCCAAGCTCAGTGGTCAAGGGTTGCCGGTCATGCTTTTTATGCAAGATCTAAGTAAGCTAATAAGGTATAATGCTCCTTATTGTAAGGAAATTTTTTTTAGAAATTTTGAAATTTGGGCAAAACATTTGAACCCCCAAGTTTAGACTAAACATGTAAGCTATTGCCACCCCCACTTAAAAAATTGCAAGCTTTTGAAAATCAAAGTAAAGGGAGAAGAATAAGGGGGAACTTTGGACTCCCCTGGAAGGATCGACATCCTTGACTTTGGTTTGAAGGTTGCATGGATAAACCTCTTCATTTCTTTTTCATTGATTAATTATCCTTGTTCGTGAAAATCAAAGGAAATTCTCTCAATTTCATTTATTACTAAAATTAGGATAATTATAGTAACTGTATTTTTAACTCTTTTGGTAGTTTATGTCTTGAGTGTGTTTTCAATGGTATTTCTATATAAAGTAAAAAAGTTTAGGGGTATTCTGTATAATGGAACCTCTTTAACAAAAAAATAAATAAATTCAAACCCATGAAGTCTAACTAACCGAACACAATTAGATTTCTAGTAGCAGTAATTTACCACAGAAACATAAATCAAAGGTTAGAAATTAATTTAATGGCATTTCTATAAATTTATCACATGATCTTTCTTCTTTTTTTTCTTTCCTTTTTTGATAAAACTCTAACCATGTAGTTAAGCTTCTACTTGTAGCAGTTAATTAAAATAGAGACAGAAACTATAGATTAACAAACAATTGGAAGGCCTCTCGATCAATTTAATGCACAATAAGTTCATAATTGTGTGTTTTTGGAAGTATGAAAAACGAAAAATCGCTATTTTCGCTAAAGGAGAAACCTCTTCATTCCTCTTTCGTTGATTATTCATCCTTGTTCTTCAAACCTCAAGCCTTAAAATTGAGGAAGTAGAGGAAATTCTCTCAATTTACTTTAAAGGAAGGATCATGTTCTCTCCTACAAAGGGTGTCTTTCTAATTTTCATAACTTTATGACTTAATACGGTAGTGTTGTATAATGCAAATCCATATAGAAGAAACACCATTTATAGCACAGCCAAGGAAAATGAAGATTCAATATAATGTAATGCAATAAAATTAAAATACTAAAGAATGTGCTAGGATGTTAGCGTAAGCAAAAAGTAAAATCAATGGCAAAAGAAGGGAAAATTGAAGGGCATCAACAAAAAATGTAACCTTTAAGTTGCTATTTCCTTATCTTGTTCCCGTAGAAGATCATCCTTGGCCCAAGCCTGTGAAGAAATTATAGAATAAAAGGGTTAGTGAAGAAAAAAGCAGATCATTACAAAACATTCTTATCCACAGCTGCCTTTCCATATTTCTACATCAAACCAGATCAAAATCATAAAATTCCGAGAAAGTTTTTCCCTAAGGAATATGGCCCCATAAATAATATCGATCCAATTGGCAACTCCCCTCATCAAAATCGATGCTATGTCTAGAACGCTAAGAGTAGGTGGTCTGGTTTTGGTTAGGCCAAAAGTGAAGTTCCCCCTCTTTTTTTTTTTATGACAAATCTTTAATTATCGAAATTCAAATAAAGAATAGGTTTGCTTTCAAGTAATCCTCTGATCAGGTTTACCTCATTAAAGAATTCATCTGCATCTGCCCACTGTCCGCTAACTTCATCGACACATAACCTTTTGTATTATATTATCCCCTTCATCTCCGTCCTTGGATGGCGGCAGCAAGCGCACTACCACCTGAAAATCACAGAGACAGTTCACACTAGGCAAAACTTCCAAACTTGAATCTTAAACTAAAACTGTCACTACACCACCGAAATTAAGACAAATAATCCAAAACCCCCATAATCATACCACAACACGTAAAATACCTTCATACCCGAATCAGACAATCCAGAGATGGAATTCTCAGGAACGGTCTTCATACCTTCCGCTTAAGTGGGTTAGAAGAGGGAGACCTAGGTGGAAGCGGGCTCTTCAACTTAGCCGGCGAGGGTTTGGAATCAAGAACCATGGAGTCGGGATCTGACGGTGACGGTGGAACAAAAGGACTTTGGAAGACGAATTGGGTTTCCGAGGGGTCTGCCGCTCTTGATTCTGGCGCCGTTAGGGCTAGGAGAAGATGATGGTGTGGATCGGCAAGATGGGTTACTCACAGAGAGCGAAAGAGAAGGGGAGAGGGGAGAGGAAGTAGAGAGAGTTACCGTTGGAAGAAGGATGGGGAAGAAATTTGACGGGAGAGAGGGTTTTGTATAAAAGGCAATAATAATAATCCATATTCTTTTTAATATTACTTATGAATGAAAATAATTAAAAGTTTAAATAATCCATAACACATATACTTCTTATCAGTTATTAGAATTAAAAAAAAAAAGTCAACAAATAAAATTTATAAAATTATCATACATCAAGAACAAAAAAAAATACATTTGTGAAATAAAAAAAAATGTATAAAAGATAAAAAAATGAATCACCTTAATTTTAATAATATTTTATATCTTATCTCGAAAGATATAAAAAATATTAAAATGTATCTATCTCGAAATAGTGTATAAAAGTTGAAGTTGTAAAATCCAGTTATTGTTTGACTTAAATAGTTGGCGGATCATTATTAGAAATTTAATTCTAAGCACTCTACTTGTCCAACATTACAATTTATTCAATTAGATAGTTAAAAAAAATGACGTCACAAGGTTCTTTATTAATGTCCCTACAATTCCTTCTTCCATCTAATGCTACAAATATGAACAATCAGCATTCACGAAAGGACAAAAAATGAACTACATACAGTACAACAAGAAAACAGATAAAGTCAAAGCCAAAGTACACTGTATTGATGCCAAACTTGTTTACGAAGCTCATGAAATAGAAGTTGATGCAGACCATTGGTTGTTTCACACCAACTACTTTTCTATAGAAAAATAGCTTACCCATAAATTAAGAGACAATAACCGAGGAGAGCATAGAAGTTGGAAGGTATTTACATTGTTGTTGATGCAAAGAGATAGTAAGCAGAGGTTGTTAGAGGATGTGGAACTTAAGATCTACAGTATGGTGGATAAATTATTTGGGTCAACAGTAATATTTCAGAGTTTGGAATGATGAAAAGAGTTTATATACTGTGATATTCCATTCAATGCACTTACCATAAAAACGAGGTAGAAGAAAGGAAGAAGAAAGACTAACCTTGAATCATTAGCTTCAAGTGTCTAACAGTAGCAGAGGATGGGCTGGTAGACGACGAACCCTAAGCAAAACCAATGTGGACGACGGTGAGAGATCAGCATGTTGTTGTGAAACAATCGTGAGAGGCAGGGTATCGCAGTCGTCGTGTTGGGTTTCAACGTGGCTTTCGTAGTCGTGCTAGAGCGCACTAGAGAGCAAAATGAATTAGATTGAAAGAGGCCGAAAATGGGGGAAAATATTTAGAGGGAACTTAAATATTTATTTCCCGCTTTTTCTTTGTTGTTCTTTTCCACATCCCATTTAAAATAATGGCTATTAAAAGTTCATTTTGGTGTAGTGCTATTTGTGTCTCGGATCGTCCATTTTCGTTCAAACTACTTTAAAGATACAAGTATGATAACCAACAACACGATCGAAAGAATTGGTCTATGCAACTTCAACCTACATGGCTTTATCAGGTTCACACACACAATGAGTGACTTTCCTTCGTTTGGATCCATTTCGAAAATTGTACTCTATGGCCCAAAATGAAAGGCCCATCGTCTATTTACTCAAATCCTAGCAATAATTTATTCTCACTTAAAATTTTAAACGTATATGGAAAGTCCACAATGCTCGACCCAAAATTAACTTATAAAAATACCAAACCATAGTCTTGCCTATTTGGTAGTTAATTTGAGTCTCAAAGCCCGACCCCAATTACAAGAACACTCTCTCATGAGAGACCCCATTATAAGAACACATTCTCAAAGTTTTTAACCACTCACATTTTTTATCCACTCTCCAACTAGATAATACAGAAGGAATTTAATTAGAGTAATCACACTAAAACTTAAAATGTTTATAAGTGAGAATTTCTAAATAAATGAAATAGGTTTCTTTTATAGTCTTTGAGTCAAACTTTTCTATAAAAAAAATGGATGTGAGATAACCACATCTTGCCAAACCCAATACTTAAAAACAAACAAATCAAATCATTATTTTTACAAAAAAAAAAAAAAAACTAAAAAAATGCAAGTCGATTCCTATTTATTAAAATAATAAAGAAAACCAGTTACCAAAATATGAAATTTGTTTTTAAAAAATCTACATCTAAAGATCTACCATATTCATAAATTAATAATTCTTTTGTGATTTCACATTGAGATCATAAATAACTTAAAATTACCATGTCGAAGGAAATTTTTTTCGACAAGAGCCTAACTTATAAAGGAATGATGGAAAATAATATGGTGCAACCTTCAAAACAACATAAATAAGAAAATATTGCAACATAGTTAGCAAATAAGAGAGAAAGAGAATGTAACCTGAAAAGGAAGTTTATGATTAATTTCATAATTGTTGTGGTTTTGTCCATGATCTCTTTAATATTTTCTATTATCTTCATTGCACTCCTAGTAATTGATACCCTTAGGCAACCACGGCTCAACATCCTTCTTACAAAAAAAATAGGCAAAAGACGAGGGGGCTTGTAGAGGTTAATAAAAAAAAGGGGCAGAATAGTAAAGGATAATGAAAACACAAAGAAATGTAATTACAGGGCGAACTTTTTGTGGGAGAAATGGTAGAATAATTTGTAGAAATTTGATCGTCTTTTTTATGTGAAGAAGACAAGAAGAACAAAGGATAACATAAAAGCAAATTAGAAATTCGTGGAGTTATTACGGGAAAAACTAGCTCTGAGAGAAAGCTTGAAGAGAGAAAATAAATGAAAGGTACTCTGATTTTGTGGACAATGGCAATCCACAACTCTCTTGTACATTATTTAAAATAGAAAATAGAAACTAGAACATGAACCCCATTGATAAATAAACCGTAGCCTAACAAAAACCGTAAACCCCGAATCCCTAACCCCTAAACCCCTTTGCTATAGTAAATGGTATTTAAAAATCTCAAATTAACTATCTTAAACACTATTTCAAATCCTCAATTTCCTATAATATTTATTATTTACTACGATATTTGTTAAATTATTTTTTTGTGAAGTTACAAAACTATACTTGTTGAAATACTTTGAAAATTATTCAAAAGAGATGGAAAAAAAAAGATGCAGTGGAAAATACATCCACGTATATTTTCACAATTTCAAAATTAATTTGACTAAATACAATTTAATTTAGTCAAACCCTAAACCCCTAAACAAACTCTTTTGTGAATGATATCTTTGCGCCTATAGCTCCTTTGACCGGAGTTATCCCCTTTCCTCTCATACTCTACTAGACTCTATAAACTCCTAATACTAGGATTTTCATAATTCGAGATCCGAACAAGGAGTTAGCTATTTTAGTCAACTCCCTTCCTTGCAAATCTGGACCCAAACACCCCAACATGGTAACAAACGACTATAAAAAAAAAAAAAAAAGTAATATCCACAAAAATAGACATGGTCCAAATTCGAAAAATACCTGTTTCTTGGTGATGGAATGGAGGGTTTGAGAGTGATTGTGGTGTCCCCATAGTTAGCAACCATATTGGTGGAGATCAAGTATTTGGTGTAAGTTAACAGAAGGTATGAAGTAGATGTTACATATTGCATATTACTGTCGCTCATTCTGAACAGCAACCCTCCTTCACAAAACGGTAGGGGGGAAGGGGTTAAACTTCATTTTCTTTTTACCATTTTACCGATAATAAAAATAAAAAAGTAGTCGTTGATCATCAAAATAAAAAAAGACATGGAGTGTATTTGGGGCAGGAGAATGATTCTCCGAGAATGATAAAGCAAATGGCGCTGTTGTTGGGGGTTCTTGGCACGGTGTAGGAACTTTAGTTGAACCTTGCTGAAATTTTTGTTAGTTAAACAATTGAAAGCATATTTTTATTTTTACAATAATAGCAGCCATACACACATATATAATAAAAGTTTTACATATTCTTATCTCTTGAATTTATCTTTTCTTAAATAGTACCATATAGAAGAGAAAATATAAAAAGATCGCATGCTCCCTTTTCCTCTTCTTGCTTATAGTTTTGCACGATCTTTACTCTCTCCTTGGTTTTTGATGCATGTCTTCTGCTCTAAATAACATAGAAAATTTTGAAGACATGATATGATTAAATAAAGAAGATTAAGAAGAAAGAAAGAAACTTAAAAGATAAAATAGTTTAGGGCAAAACAATCTTCAAGAAGATCCACCCTTAGAAACACATACCTGAAACCGAAACTTGAAACAGAACCTTGAAACCTTGAACCCCAACAAACGAACCACAAAACCCCCAAACCTTCAAACCCCAAAACTCCTAAACCCAAAACTTGAAACTCCAAACGCTCCATCCCGATGCTCGAAATCACGAACCTCGAACCGATCCATGCACCCTAAACCCCGAAACCTGAAACCCTAAAATCCAAACCCCCAAACCCCAAAACTTCTAAACCCAAAACCTCGAAACCTCAAACTTCAAACCTCAAACGCTCCACCCCGGAGCCTGAAATCACAAACCCCAAATCGATCCATACATCTTAAACCCCGAAACCTAAAACACGAAACCCTAAATCCCTAAAAACCGTAAACCGTAAACAATAAACCCTAAACTTTAGCCCCTAAACCATAAACCCTAAAGTACCCCAAAACCACAAACCTCGAAAGCTCGAAAGCTCGAAAAGTCTAAACCTTGAAACCTAAAACCCCTAACCCAACCCCCAAACCTCCAAACCCCCAACCCCCAAACCCAAAAACCTCGAAACCTGAAACTTGAAAACCGAAACGCTCTACCCTGAGACCTGAAATCAAGAACTCCAAACTGATCCATGCACCCTAAACCCTGAAAACCCCTAAAAACCTAAAACCGTAAACCATAAATCCTAAATTTTAACCCTTAAACCATAAACCCTAAAGTAACCAAAGTACCGTAAACCACGAACCCCGAACCCCAAACCACGAACCCTGAACCCCAAACCCCAATCCCCAATCTCGAAACTCGAACCCTAAAATCCTAAACACTAAACCCTAAAGTACCTTTAACCTCAAACCCCAAACCCCGAACCTTGAACGTCGAACCTCCAACCTTGAACCCTGAAACGAAACCTAAAACCCAAAAAACTACAAACCTCGAAACCCAACCCACAAACCTTCCAATCCCCAAACCTCCAAGCCCCAAACCCCTAAACCCTGAAAATCGATATCTAAAACCTGTAATCCTAACTTCAAACTTTGTTGGTGGAGATAACAATTTCTATTATTTAGGGAGTATCTATGCATTTTGCATTATGGATTGGTTAGAAATTTTTAGTTTCTTATTATGATTCGAATTACATGCATTTTGGGTATCAAACTTTGATTAATATTGGTCATCGTCTCAGAATCTAATAACACACAACCCTATAACTCTAACCTAAACCCTAAACCCTGAAACCCCAAACGCTCCACCCTGAATCCCAAAATCACGAACACTGAACCAATCCATGCACCTTAAACCTCGAAACCTAAAACCCTAAACCCTAAACCCCTAAAAACCTAAAACCGTAAACCATAAATCCTAAACTTTTAACCCCTAAACCGTAAAACCTAAAGTACCCCGAACCCGAAACCCGAACCCAAAATCCTAAATAATAAACCCTAAAGTACCCCAAACCCGAACCTCGAACCTTGAACCCAGAACGTGAAACCTATAATCCCAAAACCACAAACTTCGAAACCTCGAAAAGTCTAAACCTTGAAACCCAAAACCTCTATACCCAAACCCAAAACCTTCCAACCCTCAACACCCAAACCTCCAAACCCCAAAACCTCAAAACCTCGAAAAGTCTAAACCTCGAAACCCAACCCCCAACCTCTCAAACCTTCCAACCCTTAACCCCTAAACCTTCCAACACCCAAACCTCCAAACTCCCAACCCCCAACCCCAACCACAAAACCCCTAAACGCCAAAACTCAAAATCTGAAACCTGAAATCCTAACTTCAAACTTTGTTGGTGGAGATAACAATTTCTATTATTTAGGGAATATCTATGTATTTTGTATTATGGATTGGTTTGAAATTTTAAGTTTCTTATTATGATTCGAATTACATGCATTTTGGGTATCAAACTTTAATTAATATTGGTCATCGTCTCGAAATCTAATAACACACAGCCTTAAAACTCTACCCTCAACCCTAAACCCTGAAACCCCAAACGCACCACCCCAAAGCCCAAAATCACGAACCTCGAACCAGTTCATGCACCCTAAACCCGAAAATTGAAACCGTAAATCCCAAATCCTCTAAACCCCTAAACTCCTAAACCTCAAAACTCGAAATACGAAATCCGAAACCTGAAATCCTAACTTCAAACTTTGTTGGTGGAGATAAAAATTTCTATTATTTAGGGAACCGATCCATGCACCCTAAACCAGAAATCTGAAATCGCAAACCATAAATCCTAAACTTTAACCCCTAAATCATACACCCCAAAGTACCCCAAACCTCAAACCACGAACCCCAAACCTCAATCCCGAAACTGGAACCCAAAGTCCTAAACACTAAACCCTAAATACCCCTAACCCTGAACCCTAAACCTCGAACCTCGAACCTCGAACCTTGAACCTGAAACCCTGAAGCCAAAACCACCAACCTCGAAACCTCGAAAAGTCCAAACCTCGAAACCCAAACCGCAAACCTTCCAACCCTCAAACCCCAACCCCCACCCCCAACCTCAAAAGCTCGAAAACTCTAAACCTCGAAACCCAACCCCTACCTCTCAAACCATCAAACCCTAAACCCTAAACTCTAAACCCCAAAACCCCAAAACCCCAAAATGACCAATTAATCCTTAAGTGTAAGTTCGTAACTCACAAACTAACAAAAAGTTCAAAATGTGTGAAAATGCACTTTGAGACCTAAAATGGCAACCAAGTATGCAAGTGAAACAAACTTAGTCTTAAACAAATCTAAAAATTTTTCAAACTATGTTTAAGTATCACTTGAACTTTCAGAACGACCTAAGAACGTTTACTTGTAATTTTGTCACTCATAACCTACCAAAAAAATTCAAAAAGTACGAAAAAGAAAGAAACACTACAGGACCCAAAATGGCAACCAAGTGTGCAAGTGCAACAAACTTAGTTCCAAACAAACCTAAAAAGTGGTCAAGGCGTGTCTAAGTATTACTTGAACTTTCAAGACGACCTAACAAAGCTTAAGTGTAAGTTGGTAACCCATAGCCTACCAAAAAGTTCAAAAAGTGTGAAAAGGGCACTTCAAGACCCAAAATGGCAACCAAGTGGGTAAGGTCAACAAACTTAGTTTCAAACCAATCTACAACGAGTTCAAAACGTGTCTCAATATCACTTGAACTTTTAAAACGACCTAAAAATCTTATGTGTAGGTTCGTAACTCATAACCTACCAAAAAAGTTCAACTAGTGTGAAAAAAGCACTACAACACCCAAAATGGCAACCAAGTGTGCAAGTGCAACAAACTTAGTGCAAACCAAGCTAAAACGTGCTCAAAACGTGTCTAGGTATTACTTGAGTTTTCAAAATGACCTAGCAAATCCTAAGTGTAAGTTCGTAACTCATAATCTACCAAAAAGGTTGAAAAAAGAATTTCAAGAACAAAAATGACAACCAAGTGTGTAAGTGCAACAAATGCAATCTAGCCTAAAATGTAATCAAAATGTGTGTAAGCATCACTTGAATTTTCAAAACGACCAAACAATGCTTAAAATGTAAGTTTGTAACTCACAACCTACCAAAATTTCAAAAAGTATGAAAAAAGTACTTCAAGACCCAAAACGGAAACGAAGTATCTAAGTGCAACGAACTTAGTTTCAAGCCATCCTAAAAAGAGGTCAAAACGTGTCTAAGCTTTCAAACCGACCAAACAATACTCAAGCGTAAGTTCGTAACTCACAACCTACAAAAATTTCAAAAAGTGTGAAAAAAGCACTTCAAGACCCAACATGTCAACCAAATGTGTAACAAACATAGTTCCATACAAACACAAAATGTGTTTAAAACGACCTAACAATGCTTAAGTGTAAGTTCGTAACAAAAAGTTCAAAATGCTTGTGAAACAAGTATGCAAGTGAAACAAACTTAGTCTTAAACAAATCTAAAAAATTTTCAAGTCGTGTTTAAGTATCACTTGAACTTTCAGAACGACCTAAGAATGTTTGTTTGTAAGTTCGTCACTCATAACCTACCAAAAAGTTCAAAAAGTATGGAAAAAAAACACTCCAGGATCCAAAATGGCAACCAAGTGTTCAAGTGCAACAAACTTAGTTCCAAACCAACCTAAAAAGTGATCAAGGCGTATCTAAGTATCACTTGGACTTTCAAAACGATCTAACAAAGCTTAAGTGTAATTTGGTAACCCATAGCCTACCAAAAAGTTCAAAAAGTGTGAAAACAGCACGTCAAGACCCAAAATGGCAACCAAGTGGGTAAGGTCAATAAACTTAGTTTCAAACCAACCTAAAACGAGTTCAAAACGTGTCTAAGTATCACTTGAACTTTCAAAAGGATCTAAAAAAGCTTATGTGTAGGTTCGTAACTAATAAGCTACCAAAAAGTTCAAAAAGTGTGAAAAGAGCACTTGAAGACCCAAAATGACAACCAAGTGTGTAAGTGCAACAAACTCAATCTAACCTAAAATGTATTCAAAATGTGTGTAAGTATCACTTGAATTTTTAAAACGACCAAACAATGTTTAAGTGTAAGTTTGTAACTCACAACCTACCAAAATTTCAAAAAGTGTGCAATAAACTTAGTTCCAAACCAATCTAAAAAGTGGTGAAGGTGTGTCTAAGTATCACTTGGACTTTCAAAACGATCTAGCAAAGCTTAAGTGTAAGTTGGTAACTCATAGCCTACCAAAAAGTTCAAAAAGTGTGAAAAGAGCACTTTAAGACCAAAATGACAATCAAGTGAGTAAGGTCAACAAACTTAGTTTCAAACCAACCAAAAACGAGTTCAAAACGTGTCTAAGTATCACTTGAACTTTCAAAATGACCTAAGAAAGCTTACGTGTAGGTTCGTAACTCATAAGCTACGAGGAAGTTAAAAAAGTGTGAAAATAGCACTTCAAGATGACAACCAAGTGTGTAAGTGCAACAAACTTAGTGTCAAACCAACCTAAAACGTGCTCAAAACGTGTCTAGGTATTACTTGAGTTTTTAAAATGACCTAGAAACTCTTAAGTTCTTCTGCCTTCTCCTTCAACGCTTAGACAGATTGTTGAAATTCTATGTTTCTGCAATGTTTCCCAGAACATGAAACATTCATTACGGAAATAAGTACCATGAATACAAACCGTGAAGAAACAGTAAAACAGTCAATACAAGAAGCAAGTGGAAGCTCAGAAGTTTCATATTTCATCAGGATGATTTTCATTTTGATTGTCTAATATTCAACTCTAATTACATAAGGTGCATTAGTGTAAGCAAAGACGGAAACAAAAGAAACATAACTCACCTTACCGCCTTCTCTAATTGATCCATTTGCATCACGTACACAGTAAACCTGTTGCGTTTGGAACTGTTGAAATTCAATAAAAAGGAGTTAACATCATCTCATCCTACAAAACAAAATCCACAACTATAGAACAAAGACTGTCAGAGCATACAGCTACAATGATAATGGGAGTGCTTCCCATCATCTTGGTCTCTCGTACCTCAACATCTGAAATGTGCAGAATCTGTTTATCATAACAGAAATAATTACTTTTAAGTCATAGAAAAAAGCCTTACATTAATTAGAATACCATCCACCTATCAAGATGTGTACATACCTCAAACAATAGCCAAAGCACAAGGGGTGTGTTTACGAGTGCTTGTAGCACAAGTAATGCAATTATGAACCCTTCAATATAAAAAAATGATTAATAATCAAATACTCAGATGTTTTCTTTCACTCTCGTACTATTGTTTAAGTGCTTCTTGGTCAAGCACCTAGACCAAAAGGCTATCTATGAGCGTTTTCTAGTTTCTGAAAAAAGAAATACTCTAATGTGTGGTCGTACTAGCATAAACAGTCATAGATAATTATGAGATGATATCCTTCGTAATGGGATAAGATAATACTTACTATTATTTAGTATTTTCTTTTATTTAATTGAAGAAATAATTGGAAAATAAAACAGAAAGTACAAAAATGAGTAATAACCCCAGTAAAGACCGGTATGATTCAATTCAACATTTTGTTTGGTCTCTCGACATGATGATAATTTTTACCTAGAGTGCTTCTAGGCCATAATGCAAATATTAACACGTGACAGAGTTCCCACATATGACTTTATTCTCTCATTGTTGCCCATTATGTAAAGTTGTCGATGAAACACCAGCCAGTTTATCATTTGCCATTTTGCTGAAAAATTTAGGAAGCAGATCATCTCTCCTTTGGTTAATCTGCCACCCTACCAAACAAGATTATGAACCTTCTTTTATGCACCCTCACTAGCACCCTTTACTGACTTTAAAAGAATTACGTGGATGCATCTTATTCGGAAATTTTTACAGATTCGCATGGAAGGAACAGGAACAATAGCCTCCTTAGTGAAAAGGCAGGCCTTAAGATAGGTTTTTTATTCCTTTTAAAATATAATCTATCCTGCTATGACTTAGTGCAATTTTTCATGTTTCTATAGCTCTTCCAATCTCTATTCTTGCATCTCTTCTGACTGATTGGAGAAATCTCTTGTAAACTCTATTCGCGTGGGTGTTTCACCAAACCTTTTGTAAATTTCATACATCAATAAAATTACTTCTTATAAAAAAAAAATAAGGGGAAGAAACTACGTTTTAGAGACAAATGGCTCTAAAGCACACACAAACATTCTCCATCTCAATATCTATCTGCCCTGTTTCCAATTTAATCCAGCACTCATTTGGGGTTATTGTAGGTTCATATTTAGAAATAGTCATTCATGTTGTGATGCAAAATCCCTTTTATGTATCTAAAACTAAAATCACGAAAATCATCGTGGACATGTAGCACAACAAACTAAATTTCCACGGGAAGCCTTTGCTAACAAAATGGTAGACAATAATTACTCAAGCAAGAGAGAAGGACTATAATTAATTAACAGAAGTACAAATCAATCTAGGTGCACAACCACCAAGCAAGAGAGAAGGAACAATAAACTTCAATAACAAAAGAAAGGTAGTATCCAGACTATCCTTACTTGTTATCGAAGAAGATACCTTGGCTTCGGTAAGCCCGATGCTCTGTCATACAACGTTCATTTACCTCAGTACTGCAATGTTTCTTCAAAGTTTGGGAATCTACCTAAAACATAAATATATATTACAACTTGAAAACCTCCATGTCAGAAACTTTACTTTAATTATCAAACTAGATGCTATGCAAGAATTAGTTAGCAGAAATACAACATAAATAGTAATGATATTCTTTGGGGAGTGGATAAAAGTATCTTTCATCTTCGAAATAAGCTTAGCAGTTAGCATTAACCTTTATATTTTGATTACTTCTTAAACTTCATCCACGAAATATGGTAAAGAGAAAGACCTAATCCATAATGCTAAAGAGGAAAAGACCAAGTCAGATTCCTTTATTCAAACAGGTTAGTATCACAGCTCCAAAGGAAAAAACTTACGGATCTTTACGATGAATTTTCTTGAATGTGAAAAATAAGATCGATAAATAAAACTTTTGGCTACAATTAGCCACAGAAACATAAAGTTGTGACATGAAAACAAAATCTAACAGATAATTAACTATACAGTTTGTAGGCAAAATACCAAATAGCCCATAATCAAGATCACAACTCAAGCAGACAATAATGTGTAGTTTATCATTTCCAACTAAATAATTCAATAATACATAAGGTCAAATGGCCAAATAATATGGCCTTTCACATAAATACTTGCTCCTGATTTTTTTGAACGATAATGTTATCACTTGTCTCCCACGTTTCACGAAGGCGCCCTCAACCATCTATCAATTCCAATATAAGAAAATTATTTTACATATTATATTAAACATTGAAAATTCTTTTACATATGATTTTTTTTTTTTACGTATTCCTATTGAAGAATCTCATTTGAGCATTTTATGCTCAATTTGACTTGAAAGAAACAACAGACTTTCAATTAGAAGGAAGCAAGATGCCAAGTTTTTTTGAACAACTGTTTTTTTTTTTTTTTTTTTGCTTTAACTTGTTGTAAATTGGAGATGTTTTCCATAACTACTTCGGCTTGGAGCTCTCCTTATGTAATTTCAAGAAATAGATAAAATCCAAGTTAAACTAGATAAGTAGAAAAGATATAATCTCTCTAGTGGAGGTCGGGCCACACTTTGTAAGTCAGTTTTTTCCTATATACCTACATATTATATGTCTATATTCTTAATGCCAAAAAAGATGATTCATAAAGTGATTAATTGGAAGGTGGTGTCTTGCTCGCAAGAGGATGACGGACTTGACATCGATGGTGTAAAGTTGAAAAATGCAACCTTCTTGCTAAATGGGTATGGAGATTTATAAATGAAAAGAATTCCCTTTGGGCTAAAAAAGTGGTGAAGAGTATCCATGGAGAAAGTTAATTTGGATGGCATACTAAAGGAATTGTCACTTGCAGTCTCCATAGTCCCTGGATTAGTATTTCGAGATGCTAGCTTCAAGTGGATTCCTAGGCATTCATCAAGTTCGGTGATGGTTGAAGAATAGCATTTTGGAATGATTCTTGGGCAGATGTTTCTTTTCCAAGATTGTTTCGATTGTCTTTGAACTCTAATAATGGAGATGTAAAGAAGTTTTGGGACTCTTCCACTACTTCATGGGCTCAAAATTTCAGTAGACTTCTAAAAGTTGAAGAAATAGATGAATTTCAAGTCTCCCAAAATAAAAGAACCTAGAAATCAGAATCAAATGAGAAGTTTTTGGTTCATTCATTAGTCAACCATGTCTCCATTGCCTCCCCAATTGAAAAACATTTATACTCGACAACTTGGAAGACAAAAAGCCCTAGAAGAGTGAATATCATGCTTTGGAGAATGCAAAATGGACTATGAACTGTGCAGAAGTTTTGCAAATGAAACCTCCCTCTCACAGTTTATCTCCTCATGTTTGTCCCTTTAGTTTGCATGCTTTAGAATATTTACATCATATTTTCTTCTCCTGCTTACATGCAAAGAAGTGTTGGTTTGGCTTACTTGGCTATCTTCATTTGAATTGGGTTTTCGACTATAGATTTAGGAGAACGTGGTCCAGCTTATTTCATGTTCCATTCTCAAGAAGAAACCAAGATTGATTTGGTTAAATGTAGTAAAGGCCATTTTACCAGAAATTTGGTTTGTCAACTAACATTTCAAAATAAAGCTTCCTCTTGGACAACTCGAGTCGAAATGGCTAGAATCAATGCTTCTACTTGATGCTCTCTTTCAAAAGACTTCAATGATTTATCCATACAAGATATAAGTCATAATTGGCTGACTTTCATTTTTAATTCTTAGTCCACTACTGTACTCTTATTTTATTTCTTTTGGATTTCTAGTGGTCTTAAATCTATGTTGTATAGTTATTGGGCAGTTTGTATGATCTATTCTAAACCTTGTCGTTGGTTTAGTCTTTTGGTTTAAGTCTCGATATGGTGAGAATGCTAAGTGGGTGTCAACCTAGATGAGATGTCCGAGTGCACTAGCTGATCCTAGGGCTTCTTTGTATTATCTTTTGTCTTGTCTACTCATTTTCAGCTTAATGAAGAGGCTTCTTTCCTATTTCAAAAAAAAAAAAAAAAGGTAAATGTATGATTCTTATAAAGTAAATTATCCTACAGATTAAAAGTTTGAACTTAGACTATTCCAAGTGCTTCACCAAATCTTAAATATTTGAACCAACTGCACCAACTTTGCACAACACAACAATGTAAAATACATTAACTACTTTCTCTTTTATGCACATTATATATCAAATAAAAATATTAGAAGGGAAAAAATGGAGAAAAAAAACATACTAACAACGATAAAATATAATAAGCTTCAATCAAAGAGAGAAAGTTTGAAGAACATAATTCAAAGGTTCCCAAAATCATATCATAATTAGAAAGCCAATACCAACACCAATTCAAAGAGAACACCTAATCTACCATACAAAAGTCTAAATATAATATATATTTTTTTAATCTTGAGTTTTAGTGTATGATGCAAGTGAAGCAAAACAACATTACAATATAAGATCTTTTTACCCTGATATTTATTAATCAACTAAGAAAAATTTGCGTTCCAAGTTGACGAAGAATCCAAGACTTTCAATCGACAAAGGTAATATTATGAACATGGTAGTTGGATGTGTTCCCTTTAGCATAGTATCTTAAATAATCACTTTTTGTTATTCGAGAAAAACTCCATTTTCTCTTATTACTGAAAAAGGATTTGATAATAGGTAAGTATAATTTAATAGAAATTCTAACTAAAGAGAACTAATTATAAAAGAAAATAACGTCTAAAAAGAATAATTAAAAAAATAACTAAGGCAACTATACAATACAAATCTACACTTGGCAATCACAACTTTCGATCTTCCTTGTATGGAGTAACATTTTAAAGAGGCCAAACTAAGATAAAGATCTAAGCGAAAACTTCATCGATGGCACAAGAAAGATGGATGGAAACCTTATAATGATACAGGTAACAAACCTTTTCAATTGAGGTTTAGATGCAAAACATGTAATATTGTTCAACAGTATTTCGTCAAAGTTAGTTATTAAAATCAAGCAAATCGTAAAACAGAAAAAAAATGTAGATTTAAGAGGACTATATAATATATCAACTAGGAATGAAACAGGCAAAGATAAAAGCAAGTATTAAGAACAAAACAAAACGTAACAAAAGAGGAAGGCCAACTTACTATTCAAAACAGAAAAGGAGTTCCACATCACTTGCAAGATTGCCTGTGGAATCACTTTCATTTTATTGCTATAGAACTATCTTGGAAACTTTGGCAGAGTTGTGTTTGGAAATTACAATGATGTTTAGCAAAAATGTTTACAATAATAAAACTATAACATAAATGTTTCATAATGTTGGAAGAAATTATAGCAATTCATTGCAAATAAGATGCAGTACCTTGATTTTATGGTTAAAGGTTCTAATTGTTTTTTCTTTTTAAGCTCTTATTTAGAAGGGATTCACCTGTTACAAGTTGAAATGTGAGTTGGAAAAATTGGACAAGAAGTTATATTCTTACAAGCAAATAATCCTTATAGAAAGAACTAACTTTATTCAAGCAAAATATCTTCAAGAACAAAATTGCAATTACACGAACACTTACTAACACAAATAAAAAAATGAGGAAACAAATTCTTATTAGTAAAACACATGTAACCAATAAAAATTGCAAAACAGACCAATGAGTATAATGAAATACAACATGATAACAAGACAAAGATGCAACATATACTTAAAATACACATCAGAAAAGAAGTTGATTCTTGGAAACAAAGATTTTCTCTTCGAAGTGTTGCTCACAACCGTCAATAAGTCTGACAATTTCAATGACTTGTAAGAATTATGCACAGAGAGCAAGGATTACAAATCCAGATGTACAGGTGCTCGTGTGTGTTCAATAAAGTAAATAATAGAAAATTTTTCAAACAAAAACCAAGCATAATAAATTTCTATGACCATTAAGACATCCATATTCTTATTGCTTCTCTCCCACGTTTCACGAAGGCCCTCAGCCATCTGCCAATTCCATTTTTCTTTTTTTTAAAATGTGTTTTTTATAAAGCCCATTTTAAAAAAAAAAGTTCAAAATGCGTGAAAAATGCACTTTGAGACCTAAAACGACAACCAAGTATGCAAGTGAAACAAACTTAGTCTTAAACAAGTCCCAAAATGGCAATCAAGTGGGTAAGGTCAACAAACTTAGTATCTCTTGATTTGAAATTTGAAAAATATTCGTAAGGTGCGATAAATTCAAAATCAAATCATTTTATGTTTATGTTGTTGAATTTAAAGAAATCAAATGATTTTAAATCAACTTTTAAAAAATTAAAAATTTGTTTTTCTCTTTTCATTTTTTTCTCATATTTCATTTTTCAAGATTTAAATTGTTTTTTTGTTTTATCTGTACTTTTTTTTTTATAGGTTATGAGTTATGAGCTTATAGTTTAGCATTGTTAGGTCGTTTTGAAAATTCAAGTGATACTCCGAAGTTATTATTGGAATATTTTTTTACATTGTATTTGTTAAATCACTATTTAATTTATTAAGAGCTTGATAAATAACCACTAAACTAAAACCATAGAGGATAATTGATAGACCACTAGTACATGTTCTATCACTAACTAACAGACGGTAAAACTTTGTTATATTTGTGAATATCTTCTGCAATTTTTCGTATAATATCAACATGAACATCGTAAGAAAACTCAAATTAAGTAAGTTAAATTAAAAAAAAATTGTATGAATGTTTCGAGAACCATTAATTATAAATTCAACATTTTTGAATGAAAAATTGGATTGGTTTGTGGTGACGACTAACATGCATGTCTAACAATTATTTTCAATTTCTAATACTTTCATCTATTTCCAAAGTTGGAAACAAATGTTCACAATTATTTTTATCTTATTAAATGAAATTTCACATTTCTTAAAAATTTTGGATTATAATTATTTGAAAAAAAAAATATTTTTTTTTTGCTTTATCATTACTGAAAATTTTATCTCAGTTTTTGCAGTAAAATTTGATTTTTTTTAGTCTAAATTCTAAAAACAAAATATTTGTTTTAATTATAAAGAAATTGTTTTGGGTTTTAAATGGGCTTTATCACAAATAATTCAAATATATTTTAAATGGGCTTTTCTTCACTAACTCTAAACCCTAAACCTTTTAAATATTGGGTTTAGTTATAAAGAAGTAGCCGGATTTCTAATCAAAATTGGTTACTTAATGGCTTTTAGTTATAAATAATGACTTAGTTATAAATAATGGCTTTTCTAATACTTTCTTCACTACTTAAGTAAAATCGGTTTAGTTATAAATAATGGCTTTTCTTCACTAATCCGGCTACTTCTTTATAACTAAACCTTTTAAATGGGTTTTGGATTTTAAATGGGTTTTGGATTTTAAATTTGTTTTAGTTATAAACCCTTTCCCTCATCTCCCCTTCTCTCTCACGTTTCAAATTTCTCTAACGGCTCTCTCTCTACTTTCTGCTCCTCTCCCCTTCTCTTATCTTCTTCGTCTTCCTCAAAATCGTCGATTCATGGCCATCTTCTTCTCCTAGCCCTAACAGCGCCGGATTTCTCAACTGTCGATCTACGTGACAATCAAAATCGCAATCAAAATCGCCGGATTTCTAATACTTTCTCAACTGTCGATTCACGACCGTCATCTTCTTCTCATGTCTACTTGACAAAGCCTTTTCGGTCTACCAATAAAGGAAAGAGGATTGCTGGTGACACGAAAGCTGTGCTGGACGCTCTTTTTCCTATTCCACTGCGCGTCGTGGTCTTTCCCTTGCTGGTTGGATGACTACTATGGACGAAGAGCACAACTACTTCCAGTCTCTGGTCAATAAGTACCCAAGGAAGGTAAATTTCAGCGGAGAAAGTCGAGAGCTCCTTAGTTGATCACAAATCCTTCCAAATTCTTTGTTCGTAGAATAATTTGAAATCCTACCAATATGGATCCATGTTGTCTTTTATATCCATAAGATACCAATTAGATTGTGTTTATTATTGTTTATAAGAAAATATTTGTGTGCAGAGTTGCAGTGGGTAAATCTTAATGGCTGGCAGAAAATTGGTTCGGGATATATTACTCTCAAGACAAAGTATTTTTTATGAGTTTACTCAACATGGGGTATTTGTTCTTCCTATGCTTTATCCTTATCCCATCTTTCTCCGTTGTAGTCTTCATAGGATGGATTTATGTGGTGTAAATTTATTCATTTAGTTAGTTTGATTTATGGTTGCATTTAGGGAGAAGGTAAATTACATAAGTCGAAGTAGTTATGGAAAACAAAACCTGACCCCCGCCTAGTAGGTACTTAGAGTTCTTCACCCAGCATGGCAGCCGATAGAGAGGGAGAGAGAAAAAAAAGAGGGAGCCAAGCCAGTGCTTAGGTCATGTAAAATGTGCACCGAGATCCCCCGGTTTCAGAGTTTTCGTGGGGATCCTCTCCACTTTTCTTGCCTAAGCAAAACCCGACCCCGCCTAGTAGGTCCTTAAAGTTCTTCACCCAGCATGGCAGTGTGCAGAGAGGGAGAGAGAAAAAAAAGAGGGAGCCAAGCCAGCCGCTTAAGTCAAGTAAAATGCGCGTCGAGATCCCCCGGTTTCTGAGTTTTCGTGGGGATCCTTTCCGCTTTTCTTGCCTAAGCAAAACTCGACCCCGCCTAGTAGGTTCTTAGAGTTCTTCACCCAGCATGGCAGTCTGTAGAGAGGGAGAGAGAAAAAAAAGAGGGAGTCAAGCCAGCCGCTTTGGTCAAGTAAAATGTGCGTCGAGATCCCCCGGTTTCAGAGTTTTCGTGGGGATCCTCTTCGCTTTTCTTGCCTATGCAAAACCCAACCCCCGCCTAGTAGGTCCTTACACTTAGAGCTTTTAATGCTCAGTGCTCAGGCTTTTATTGCTTAGGGTTTGGGCTTTTATGGCTTTTAGGGCTTTTAGGTCTTTTAGGTCTTTTAGGGCTTTTAAAGCGTTTAGGGCTTAGGGCTTTTAGGGCTTATGGTTTGGGCTTTTAGGGCGTTTAGTGATTAGGGCTTTTAGGGCTTAGGGCTTTTGGCTTAGGGCTTAGGGCATAGGGCCTGGGCTTTTAGGGCTTGGGCTTTTAGGGGTTCTAGGGCTTTTTGGGTTTTTAGGGCGCTTAGGGCTTTTAGGTTTTAGGCCTCAGGCCTCAGGGCTTGGGCTTTTAGGGCTTGGGCTTTGGGCTTTTAGGTTTTAGGGCTTTGGGCTTTGGGCTTGGGTTTTTATGGCTCGGGCTTTGGGCTTTTAGGACTTTTAGGACTTTTAGGGCGTTTAGGGTTTAGGGCTTAGGGCTTGGGCTTTTAGGACTTTTAGGGCTTTTAGGACTTTTAGGGCTTTTAGGGCGCATAGGGCTTTTAGGTTTTAGGGCTTGGGCTTTGGGCTTTTAGGGCTTAGGCCTTTTAGGGCTTGGGCTTATGGCTTTTAGGGCGCTTAGGGCTTGGGCTTTTAGGGCTTTTAGGGCTTTTAGGGCTTTTAGAGCTTTTAGAGCTTAAGGCTTTTAGTGCTTAGGGTTTAAGGCTGAGGGCTTAGGGCTTTTAATGCTTAGGGCTTAGGCTTTTAAGGCTTTTAGGGCTTTTAGGGATTTTAGGGCTTTTAGGGCTTTTAGGGATTTTAGGGCTTTTAGGGCTTTTAGGCCTTAGGGCTTAGGGCGGTGTTCCGAATCCTATAATACAACCCTCCGAAGGGAACGTCGCTCCAAGGCAGACAAGTAGGCATATTATAGAAATCTCACGGTGCAACCTAATGGAAGAGACCGTGGGATGTGCTGCCACCTATCCCTCACCTACTACTATGAACTACTTCCCCTATTCACCTTGATTTTGATCCATGCAAACACTCTCCGAAGGGAGTCCACTCCTATGCACGACACAAAGCCCTTCATGGACCTCACAGTGTCAACTCTTAGGGACACTAGAGCTAAAATACTTTATTTTTCTCTAGCTGAAGTGTTCTATTTTATTTTAAAGAAAAAATGGTATTTAAAGCTTCAAGATTTATATTTTAGGCTAACTTAAACAAATCTTAAGTCTAGATAAAACATCCGAGTATAACCATTATACATGATTTTAACCTATGATGTCTAGGTGATAAACCATTTTTATTACCTCACACCTCTCACGAATGCTTATAAAACTAGGTTATTTAGGCTCAAGAACTGATTACGATCTCCAGGTAGGAGATGTTCCATAAACCGTCAACTTAAGAACCTCCAACCTTAGTCATCTTATCTGACTTGTTGACAAGATCGAACCAGGTGAGCCTCTTGTAACCAGTTTTACAAGATATCGACCTATTTCTATGAAAAATTGGAAGATATGTTTAACCTAAGTGAGATTGCATTTAATCTTTGTTATTGATTTTAAAAGTCTAATTTATTTTATAACACTTATAAAAACAATCAATTAATATGGATTTTAATTTTAACTTTTAATTAAATCATATTTAATTAAATTAAATCAAAAAAATTAATTAATTTGATTATATCATATTTAATCAAGAATAACTTAATTAATTAATTTCCATATTAATCAATTAACATGCATACAATACAATATAACCATTATATCATACTTTTAATGCATGAACATGACCTATGGTGGGATTTTAAATCTATATGACATTCAAAATGCACATACAAATTTAAAGTAATTAAATCATAGATCACATGCATAAATTAAAAAAAAACACCCTAAAATGGACTGATTTTTGGCTCCTAAATTAAGCTAAGTACTAAATTATTACATAATTAATTTGGTGTAGTACAAAACCACTCCCAAAAAACTTCGAACTGGCTGAAAAACCAACAGAAACAGCTTGAACTGGCTCAAAAACCAAATTTATTGGGCTTGAACCGGCCCAATTAACCAACAAGCCCAGACGCTCACGGGTTGGGCGCAAGCAGGTGCGCGGGTGCAGGTTGCTGGCGGGTCGCGAGGCGGGTCATGACCGGGTTTTCGGGTCTGTGACATTCTTTTCTTCATTTTTTTTCAATTCCCTCACCCGGTTGAACCAATTACAGCCTAACTTCAACTCTAATGACTATTTTTTAAAAAAAAAATTACAAACACTTTTCAACAATAAAAATAAGCCATTAACAAGACTAATTACAATAATTAGAACAAAAACACTTAATATAGGGCCAAAATCATAATATATTCATTTTAGTTCCAACCAAAATTTATCTAATAAATATGAACCCATCACATGCAATTGGGTAAAATTGAAGCATGCTCTGATACCACATGATAGAACTAAGACATGCACAGCGGAAAAAGAATCAAATTTCTACCCTAAATGGCACAATTAACAAGTAACCCTAAACTAATCAAATTAGGGCTTTAGAAAATATTACCTTTGAAGCTTTCAAAAAACTTTGATACCTCCTTATCAATTCAAACCGAGATCACCACTAATGCTCAACTACTATCCTCTGGACAAAGAACTGGGTTGTGGGACCCAATTTGATGTAGAAAGTAATGGAGATAAAAGGAAATTGGAAGGTAGAAGTATTTTTTTTCTTGGTTGACATTTTGGAGTATATTAAAAAAGGCAAAAGTTTTCAACCATTTGAAAACACCCCTATTTATAACCTAATTACATGCAAAAATGCTGTAATTAATTTGTCAAATCTCAACACCTAATGTTCCACTAACAATTAGTGGAACTTAGTGGGCTAGGTGTCTACATCTCATATAGCCACATATCCCACTAAGAGTTAGTGGGATTATCCAACAAAATGTTGGATTTTCCCACTAACTTAGTCCAAGGGTAAAATTGTCATTAGATATTTTAAGTCAAAAGTCAAACTTTGACTTTTCTAAGTCAAAAGTCAATATTTTGACTTTTTACCATTGTGTCCGTCTTGACTAATTCCAACCTCCCGAGCATGAATCCGCATTCATTTTTCCAAAATTCAAATCACATTTGAATATATGGCCGGTCAAAGTTTGACTTTTCAAAGTCAAAAGTCAACATTTTGACTTTTTACTATTTTTTGACCAATTCCATCAATTCCGAGCTTCTTAGTATGAATCTGCATTCATATTTATAGTATGTAAAACATAAAGCTCTATTTCTAATTAGAAGACTGACGACTATATCACTATATTTGTCGGTTTCTTTTTCTTCTCCCAATTCGAACAATTCGAACGATTCGACTTATTTCATCACACTGTTCTAAGTTTAATCCATATGAGCTAGCAGGGGAACCTAATGGACCTATAGTTCATGGGCTCCAACGATTCAAGATTAACTAGCTAAACTCTTTTAGACCGAGTTAATCAACATTCGTTAACTGACGGGTCATTCCACTAAAGTCCCGTAGTTGCACTCCCCTCACTATAGATATATTTGTGTCCATTTGATAAAACCATAATCAATAAGTTAATCCTTCACAGGTTGCTCGTAACCTTGGCTGGGTCAAAATACCGTTTTACCCCCAAGATTACATCTTGCTCCTTAAGTCCTACTAATCCACTATTGAACAATTGGTTTAAGGTTCAACCTATAAACTTAATCCCTTTCGGGCCAATGAGAGGGTGGGGCCCCTTGTTCAAGACTTGGATTCAGTGCTTAAGAGAACAACCTATCTATTAACCCTAAAGCGGGTAGGACTGAATTCCATCTTGTACCCTATGTTCCCAGCTATCCACCCGATCTTACCCCTGAAATGGGAGGCTTATTGGGCCAACGCTGATGAGCTGCCCTCACTTATGCAGATCTAAGGATAATCTCGTGTGAACAGGAGTTCACAGTTAACTCAGGATTAAGATTAAGTTACCTAGGTCATCAATAATCGAGATAGTCAGTTTTAAACAGTAAACGTTGTTATAACGTAAAAAAGACTAATTCATGGTTCAGTCTTATGTAAACACTTTACATAGGATGCCCCCACTTTCATGTCTCTACATAAACGATTCAGGATCCATAGTTTCTCTAAATAAGGCGCCCAACCTTTATTCATATACTATAGACTATTTAGGCTATATATACTCGAACTTGATCCACGTTTATGTTTACACATAAAGTTCAAGATTATTAAAAAAAATAGCCTTGGAACTTGATTTATTGGATTTAGGATTATAATTATTAATTTCTCAATAACAACTTTATTGAAACAGAATATGATTACAAACTACGAGTTTTATGACAAAAAATTTCAACACTTAGGGCTTTTAGGGCTTTTACTGCTTTTACGACATTTACGGCTTAGCGCTTAGGGCTTAGGGCTTTTAGGGCTTAGGGCTTAGGGCTTTTAGGGCTTAGGGCTTAGGGCTTAGGGGTTTTATTGTTTAGGGCTTGGGCTTTTATTGCTTAGTGCTTTTATAGCTTAAGGCTTGGGGTTTTATTGCTTAGGGCTTTTAGGGCTTTTAGGGCTTAGGGCTTTTAAGGCTTAGGGCTTTTAGGGCTTAGGGCTTTGAGGGCTTAGGGCTTAGGGCGGTGTTCCAAATCCTATAATACAACTCTCCGAAGGGAACGTCGCTCCAAGGCAGACAAGTAGGTATATTATAGAAATCTCACAGTGCAACCTAATGGAAGAGACCGTGTGATGTGCTGCCACATATCCCTCACCCACTTACTATGAACTACATCCCCTATTCACCTTGATTTTGATCCATGCAAACACTCTCCGAAGGGGGTCCGCTCCTATGCACGACACAAAGCCCTGCATGGACCTCACGGTGTGAACTCTTAGAGAGGGGTTAGAGGTTAGGGGTTGGAAGGTTTGAGGGGTTGGGGGTTGGGTTTCGAGGTTTAGACTTTTTGAGGTTTCGACGTTTTGGGGTTTTGGGGGTTGGGGGTTTGGTGTTTGAGAGATGGGAGGTTGAAAGGTTTGAGGTTTGGGTTTAGGGGTTTTGGTTTCGAGGTTCAAACTTTTCGATGTTTTGAGGTTTATGGTTTCGGGGTTATAGGTTTCGAGGTTCGAGTTTCGGGGTTCGCGATTAAGGGTTAGGGGTTAAGGGTACTTTAGGGTTTAGTGTTTAGGATTTTGGGTTTGGATTTCGAGATTGGGGATTGGGGTTTGGGGTTTGTGGGTTGGGGTACTTTGGGGTTAAAGTTTAGGATTTATGGTTTACGGTTTTAGGGGTTTAGGGGTTTAGGGTTTAGGGTGCATGGATCGGTTCGGAGTTCGTGATTTCAAGATTCGGGGTGGAGCGTTTGGGGTTTCATAGTTTAAGGTTTAGGTTAGATTTTGGGTTTGGGGGTTGGGTTAGGGGTTTTAGGTTTCGAGGTTTAGACTTTTCGAGGTTTCGAGGTTTGTGGTTTTGGGGTTTCAAGTTTCGTGTTCAGGGTTCGAGGTACGGGGTTCGGGGTTAAGGGTACTTTAAGGTTTAGTGTTTAAGATTTTAGGGTTCGGGTTTCGAGATTAGGGATTGGTGTTTTGGGTTCGGGGTTCGTGGTTTGCGGTACTTTAGGGTTTAGGGTAGAGTTCTAGGGCTGTGTGTACTTAGATTCCGAGACGATGACCAATATTAATCAAAGTTTTATACCCAAAATGCATGTAATTCGAATCATAATAAGAAACTCCAAATTTCAAACCAATCCATAATACAAAGTTCTTAAATATTCCCTAAATAATAGAAATTGTTATCTCCACCAATAAAGTTTGAAGTTAGGATTACAGGTTTCAGATTTCAAGTTTTGAGGTTCTATGGTTTTGGGGTTTTGGGGTTGGGAGTTCGGAGGTTTGGAGGTTTGGGGGTTTGGACGTTAAGGGTTGGAAGGTTTTGGAGGTTGGGGGTTTGAAGGTTGGGGGTTTGGAGGTTTCGGGGTTGGGATGTTTGGGGGTTGAGGGTTGGAAGGTTTGGTTGTTGGGTTTAGGTGTTTTGGTTTTCCAGCTTTAGACTTTTCGAGGTTTCGAGGTTTGTGGTTTTGGGGTTTCAAGTTTCAAGCTTTGGGTTCGTGGTTTGAGGTTCGAGGTTCGAGATTCGGGGTTCGAGGTTCGAAGTTAGGTGCTTTAGGGTTTAGTATTTAGGATTTTGGGTTCACGTTTTGAGATTGGGGTTTCGAGTTTCATGTTTCGGGGTTTTGGGATTTTGAGGTTGGGAGTTTAGAGGTTTGGAGGTCGGAAGGTTGGAAGGTTGGAAGGTTTGAGGGGTTGGGTTTAGTGGTTTCAAGGTTTTAGGGTTTGGGGGTTTGGAAGTTTGGGAGTTGAGGGTTGGAAGGTTTTAGGGTTTGGGGGTTTGGAAGTTTGGGAGTTGAGGGGTTGGAAGGTTTGGCGGTTGGGTTTTGGGGTTTTGGGTTTCGAGGTTTCAAGGTTCATGGTTTTGGGGTTTTCGATTTCGAGTTTAGGGTTCGAGGTTCAAGGTTCAAGGTACAAGGTTCAGAATTCGGGATTTGGAGTTAAGGGTACTTTAGGGTTTAGTGTTTAGGATTTTGGGTTTGGATTTCAGGATAAGGGTTTGGGATTCGGAGTTCGTGGTTTGGGGTACTTTGGGGTTTATGAATTAGGGGTTAAAGTTTAGGATTTATGGTTTATGGTTTTAGGTTTTTGAGGGTTTAAGGTTTAAGGTTTCAGGTGCATGGATCGGTTCGGGGTTCGTGATTTCAGGAATCAGGGTGTGGCGTTTGGGATTTCAGGGTTTAAGGTTTAGGATTTAGGTTAGAGTTATACGGTTGTGTGTTATTAGATTTTGAGACGATGACCAATATTAATCAAAGTTTGATACCCATAATAAGAAGCTCAATTTTTCATACCAATCCATAATACAAAATGAATAGATATTCCTTAAATAATAGAAATTGTTATCTCCACCAGCAAAGTTTGAAGTTAGGATTACATGTATCGAATTTCGAGTTTCAGGGTTTTTGGGTTTTGGGGTTAGGGGTTGGAAGGTTTGAGGGGTTGGGGGTTGGGTTTTAAGGTTTAGACTTTTTGAGGTTTCGACGTTTTGGGGTTTTTGGGATTGGGGGTTGGGGGTTGGGGGTTTGGTGTTTGGGGGATGGATTAGGGGTCTCGAGGTTTTAGGGTTTGGGGATTTGGAAGTTTGGGGGTTGAGGGTTGGAAGGTTTGAGGGTTGGGTTTAAGGGTTTTGGGTTTCGAGGTTTTAGGGTTTGGGGGTTGGGGTTTTCGAGGTTTAGGGGTTAGGGGTTGGAAGGTTTGAGGGGTTAGGGGTTGGGTTTCGAGGTTTAGACTTTTCGAGGTTTCGACGTTTTCGGGTTTTGGGGGTTGGGGGTTGGGGGTTTGAGGTTTGGGGGATGGGAGGTTGGAAGGTTTGGGGTTTGGGTTTAGGGGTTTTGGTTTCGAGGTTCAAACTTTTCGAGGTTTTGAGGTTTGTGGTTTTGGGGTTATAGGTTTCGAAGTTCGAGGTTTGAGATTCGAGGTTCGAGTTTCAGAGTTCGGGGTTCAGGGTTTGGGGTTAGGGGTTAAGGGTTAAGGGTACTTTAGGGTTTAGTGTTTAGTATTTTGGGTTTGGATTTCGGGATTGGGGATTGGGGTTTGGGGTTTGTGAGTTGGGGTATACGGTTTAGGTGTTAAAGTTTAAGATTTATGGTTTACGATTTTAGGGGTTCAGGGGTTTAGGGTTTAGGGTGCATGGATCGGTTCGGAGTTCGGGATTTCAAGATTCGGGATGGAGCGTTTGGGGTTTCATAGTCTAAGGTTTAGGTTAGAGTTCTAGGGTTGTGTGTTATTAGATTCTGAGACAATGACCAATATTAATCAAAGTTTAATACCCAAAATGCATGTAATTCGAATCATAATAAGAAACTCAAAAATTTCAAACCAATCCATACTACAAAATGCATAGATATTCCCTAACTAATAGAAATTCTTATCTCCACCAACAAATTTTGAAGTTAGGATTACAGGTTTCAGATTTCGAGTTTCTGGGATTAGGGGTTTTGGGGTTGGGGGCTGGGGGTTTGGAGGTTTGGATGTTTGGAGGTTTGGGGGTTGGGTTTCGAGGTTTGTGGTTTTGGGGTTTGAGGTTTCGTGTTCAGGGTTCGAGGTTTGAGGTTCGGGGTTAAGGGTACTTTAGGGTTTAGTGTTTAGGATTTTAGGGTTCTGGTTTCGAGATTGGGGATTTCGGTTTGGGGTTCAGGGTTCGTGGTTTGGGGTACTTTAGGGTTTATGGTTTAGGGGTTAAAGTTTAGGATTTATGGTTTACGGCTTTAGGTTTTTAGGGGTTTAAGGTTTAGTGTTTTAGGTTTCAGGGTTTAGGGTGCATGGATCGGTTTGGGGTTCGTGATTTCAGGTTTCTGGGTAGACTGTTTGGGGTTTCAAGTTTTAGGTTTCAGGGTTTTGGGGTTTTTGGGTTTTTGGGTTTGGGGGTTAGGTTAGGGGTTTTAGGTTTCGAGGTTTAGACTTTTCGAGGTTTCGAGGTTTGTGGTTTTGGGGTTTCAGGTTTCGTGTTTTGGGTTCAAGGTTCAGGGTTAGGGGTTCGAGGACTACAGATGATTGAGGCTAACCACCAATCAGGATGAAAAATGAAAACAAATTATATTATAAACATTGTTAAATCTAATCCATGATAAAATAATAAAAGTTTGAAAAGTAGCACCAATCAACAAATAAAAACAACAAAATTTTGTGGGAAATTGTCTGTATGGCCAAAACAATAGTCCAAAAGTTCTTCAGTGCTAAAAGGAAAGAGAATAAAGAAGATAATAAACATTAAACTGGAGAGTATCATTTCCTAAACCATTCAACGTGTAGCTATTAGAGTGACACACCGGTAAAAGTATAAATAAAATTGAAAACTAAGAGTGCTTAGTTTTACCTTGACCGTGCAAATGGTCTATCTTTCTCGAGTTCTAACTCCATAAGTTCAGCTTTTACTTCTCGGTTTTTAGCTAAGCCCATGCCCCATTCCAACTTTATCTCCTGTGACCGGAGACCAGCATCACAAGCAGCCACAGTGAGATTTGATAAAAGCATTGATAAGAACTTTAACTCCTGAGAAGTACATAGATTAAAGTGTAATTTTAATTTAAATCATAGCTCTTTAATACCACCCTAAGACTTCAATACTATACTTTAATTCAACCAACCACTAATAAATATAGAACAAGAAATTGGAACAAGTCTGGATTATTAATATCACAAAGCCTAAATATTAGAATTATCAATATGAAAAAAGATGAAACAAGTCTAAATTCAAGATAGATAGGTTTTAGAAGCTTTAAGTTGGTATGTTTTCAACATAGTCAACAAAACATGAAGCATACCTAAAGAAAGAGAAAGTCTCATGCTATTAAATTAATTGAAACCAACCGCAACAACAGAAAATCAGCTTGACTAAACAAGTTCTTAATAATCTTTTCATTGAGCCAAACAAGCTAAACCACACCATTCATTTGAACTAGTCAAAAGCAAACAACCCAAATGCTGAATTTCATTTTGATTCGTCCCAACATGTATATATATCTAAACATGAAACTAAAACTTCCCAATTTTGCATAAGCTTAAAAAATACATGAATTTAAGATAATTAGAAAAATTATCTAGGGTACCCAAGAGATAGCTTCTTTTTTTAATATTATTATTATTGAAAAAGTTAACTACCTGCAGGAGGAACCTCTTCAATAAAAAGTTATGCACCAAGATCACCTCTAGCAACCATTGCCTAAAATGAAAATAAATAATGTTCTTCAATTAGCAACAAAGCCCGAGACTACCAACAAAATTGAAAACCTTTGAATGAAATTCAACATTAACGAAGCTGTAAAAAAATGCAAACAATTACCCCATCAGAAGCTGTAATAATTGAATGCAAATTTGGTATGGAGTATACACTTTCTATATTTACAATCACATTAATATCAGCATCACAGCCTGTAGAGTCAGATAAGTTAATAAGTTTGTAGTAGAACAGACTAGCAAAAATGCAACATCCAAATTGTCTTTATAAGCACAACATAAAGATCTGAAGCTATTTACTCTTGAGATATTTCAACTCATGAACTACTTTGTTGTCAACTCCAAATTTAATATCATCTAAATCCTTCTCAGCAAAAAGCAAAAAGCAAACAACAAATTCATTGAGTCACAAACAAAAAAATAAAATTACTTATAGAAAAATTCCGAAAAGAAGAAACTTCGCGAAAAGGTGAAATCTATAGGATATGCTTATTCAATCCAACCAATAATTGAAGGAAGTGTAGCACTTTTCCCTCGAACATTTAAATGTCTCATGGACTTGAGCTCTCCTCCATCAATAACTTCACATAAGACAGAATCTTCTGTCTTAGACTTCACCATCAACGACATCATTTCACCTCTAATGGATTTAAATAGACAATGTTTGTGCAAGCCACGAGATAATTAGAAAAAAAGAAAGCACATGCAATGTAACATACATAAAAAAATAATAATAAACATTATACATCATCTAAGATAGCAACAAGGAAATATTAAAGAACTTGGGCATCACAGAGGTATGGATGTGGGTGTGGTGGTGGGAGGAAGATCAAACCATTTGCTATAGTCAATCCATCCAGTGAAAAAAGTCAATATGTCGTTTCCCTTGGCTAAAACCATTTGCTATAATCTGGCTCATTTAGAACTTATTTGAAAGTTCATCTCCTTATTAGGTACAAATATGTGAAGAAAGAATCAAGAAACTTACACTTCCTAGTAAATATATTTGATAAAGAACTTGAGAAAAGACTACTCTCATACTGAGAATTCATCATATTGACTTCATTGCTTCGAGAAAAATAATTGGATGTTTTTTCAGCTCCAACATGTCTATTCAGGATAAGACTTGCATTCTAGTCTCTCACAAGAAATGAATCATGATTTTCCAAGGAGTTCTCTGGCAGGCACTCACATATTGAAAACTTTTCCACAGATGATGAAGAACATGATATGTTACTAGTTGTTCATAAACATTGAAGAAACACATCTTTCAGTTACATGAAAGTCCTCACCACACTACAACACAATAGATAGGGTGAATGAGATAGTTTTGGAAATATAAATTCCACCTCTAATCCAATCCTTTAATTTGCTTAAAAAAAACACCCTTTTGTTAGAAATTCCCACCATCAAAATGCACAGAGGAAGTCCATAAAATATATAAAGCAAAGTAAAACCAACTATATAGGTTTGGGAAAAATTGAAACTGGCTAAACTATGCAAAATTGATGACTTTCTTTATATTTTTATTCTTTGGGTATGTGTGCACATGTGTGTGTGGTGGCAACCCAGAGGGAATAGAGTACTATACACTTTAAGTCAAGTAATGTTGTTTAAGCAAGAACCAATGTGGGTAGGCATAATCATCAAAGAAATGAACAAACTAAAAGTCTTTAAATAGTAGTGGGTCAAATCACAATGACCATCTATCTAGGAGGTCAATAAATCCTCCAAGATTCCTCACGCCAAACATAATAGGGTCAGAATTGTTATTTTGTGAGATTAGCGATGTTGCAAAAGTTGAGCCAAACAGTCATGGCTATCAAACAAACAAAGCGTCATTACGGCATACAAAACAACATAAAAAAATTAATTCTTATAAAAAATATATATAAGTTATTTGAAATCTCTTGGAATTCATGAATTATACATCATAAAAAACTGATAAATTTTGTTACTACTACGAAGTGGGATAATCACATATTAGTGTCTTCAAACATTGCACTTTTCATGCATTATATGTCATGTTAATGCTCCTAATTATGAGAATTACCTTCCACTATAATCAGATTCAAAATCATTTTAATTTCCAAATGCCTCTTTAGAACCCCTAGACATTCTACATTTCTCATGATATAGAATAGGAAATATGTGGTGGTCAATCAATTAATGACAAACTATATCCTGTCACTTGAAAGATCAAATATACAAAGATAAAAACACAAGAAACCAAAAGTAATCAAAACAGAAAAAGAAGATAAATGCATGAACCATGGTGATTTGGCACACTAGCTGACTTCCAAACTCCAACATGCACAGGGAATGCAAGGAAGAAAAAAAAATAGAAATATGAAGAAAACAGAAATGATGTGTGGAGACACTGAAGAAAGATGCAGTACTATGAACTGCAAGAACAAGCAATCTCTTAAGCTAGAAAAAGAAGAAACATGAAAAACCAAGGATGTAATTATCTATACCTCATTTGTATGACGTAAATTGTCGGAGAAGAAGGAAGATGAAGACAAACCCTTCAAGTCCAAAACTTTAGACGGCATGATGGAATAAAAAAAGAACAAATCTCAAAATAAATAAAGAAAAGTCAAAGAAGCTCCATAAAAAAGGACGCCAAAAATTGCAACCCCACTCCTTCAGAAGGCAATTCAAAAACTTCCCTCCAGCCTACAAAAATCTGCAGGTTGAGCAAAACATTTCATGAGTAGAAAAAAAATAAAAGAAATTAAATTACAAAACGAAGAACCATTGATTAAACTAACTTAAGCACCACAATTCATATGTACCACATAGTCAAACAAGAAAGTAATGCAACAGATTAAACAAAACAAATCATAAACATTAATTAAGAGATCGCCTTTCAAAAATTAAGTTTCAAAAACACAAAAAAACAACTGAAATAGAAGGAAATAAAAAGGTTCTCTCCAACACTATTTGTTAAAACAAAATCGAGACAAGAAATGGTTTCCTAATTACTATTTCCTTTCTTCTATGCAGCTGCATAACACTTGGCTAAAACCATGAATGCTACTAATACTTTGGTTGAAAGTATTGGTTAAATGGTCAATGGAATCCCATATAATAAATACCCACATAGAGTGAGTGGGATCGAATAATTTACTAAAAATGATCAAAATTTCACACTTACGTAAGAACTAGCAGTTGTAGGGTACGGAGAAGAAAGTTTCTTAATCATTAAAAAGTTGGAAGATTCTAAAAAGTAGGGCTTATATTTGATAAAAACAGTACATAAACTTTAAGAACAACCAAATCAGACAAATAAGTAAAAGAGATAAATAACAAAACCCATGAAGAGCAAGGAAAAAGGTACCTGCAACGATAAGGAAATTATGGAACTGTTTCTTCATCCATTTCCAATAAACCCAGTAAAGAAATCACTCATAACAACAAAAAAATGATAATAAATATATAGCAACTTTGAACAAGAAAGCATGTTTTTGAATTGAATCTTTCCCTTATCCAATATCAAAGTTTTAATACAGTCGAAGAACACTTTTAACAAAACATTTATTAATAAAAATCAACTTTGTTAACTAGTTTCTAAAAACACTCTCAAATATGCCTTCCATAACCTGGTTTAAGTTTTGAAGAAAAATGACTAATGGGCTGGGATACTGATGCCATGGAGTGGCAAAAAAGAGGCTGAGCTTTGTATTTGAAGTATTATGTTGATGAAGACATGTAAAAGGTCTTATGAACATTTCAATTTAACTCTTTTGTCTCTTGAGTACTGTAGCTTTAGACTGATAATTATTTTCCAGTTTGTCTCTACACAAAAGACCAGTTTGTCCATTTGTACTTTAATTGTCAGCCTTCCAAGCTTGTCAAATACATCAGGTTTTAAGATTTACGTGCACCCCATGTCATTAATCCCTTCCTAAGTTGATTTTCCTTTGTAAATATATATTACACTTAACACTTAAACACACGTATTTCAAAGATTGATTCCAAAACAAAAATGAGAAATGAATGAAACTCAAATCAAAATGGAGAAATAAAGAGTGGAGGTGAAAATAACCAGAAAATTTACAATAATGCTATGGAGGAAAAGAAGATAAGTGACTGAAGGAAATGAGGACTCAGGGAAAAGACTCCTACTGGAAGAAGGAACTAAGTTACCATTTTGAAATTTCAAGAAAGAAACTGATGGATTTGAAATAGGTGTATGTATCTCTGTTAGCAATCCAAACTACTGTTTGAACAGAGATTTTATTATACCAAATGCTTGTGTAATACTTGGATGAAGAAGATGAAGATTTCATGAGTAGAAAAAAAAATGAGAAATATGAAGGAAACAGAAACGATGTGGGGGGACACTGAAGAAACAGATCCAAAAAAATGCAGTACTATGAACTGCAAGAACAAGCAATCTCTTAAGCTAGAAAAAGAAGAAAAATGAAAAACCAAGGATGTAATTATCTATACCTCATCTGTATGACGTAAATCGTTGGAGAAGAAGGAAGATGAAGACAAACCCTTCAAGTCCAAAACTTTAGACAGCATGATGGAACTGAAAAAGAACAAATCCCAAAATAAAGAAAGAAAACTCAAAGAAGCTCCATAAAAAAGGACGCTAAAAATTGCAACCCCACTCCTTCAGAAGGCAATTCAAAAACTTTCCCTGAGCCTACAAAAATATACAGGTCGAGCAAAACATTTCATGAGTAGAGAAAAAATAAAAGAAATCAAATTACAAAACGAAGAATCATTGATTAAACTAACTTAAACACCACAATTCATATTTTTTTAGGGTTACCCATTGTGCACCCAACAAATCATTCTTAAGAGATTTAAGTTTAACAGTAAAGACCAGAGATGGATCAAACTGTTACACCATTGTTAAAAAGAAGAAAAGAAGGCCCATAGAAAGGAAGCTATTAAGGAAGATATTTCATTGTTGGCAAAGAGCATTGAAAGGCTGGGTGAGCAGGCTGGACAACAACAGCAGCAACAACGAACTTTCATGAAATATACTTAAGGAATGATTAAGGGAAAGACAACATGGGAAGAAGTTCCAGAAGGTTCGTCCAACAAGAAAGAAACTATGATTGATGTCAGTGATTCATTTGTGATGGGAGGAAAATCGGAAGAAAAATACACCAAGTTGGAAGGAGAAGAATCTGCAGGGGATCAAAGCAAATTCAAGAAAATTGACATGCCAGTTTTCGCGGGTATTGCCCGAATTCTTGGTTATTTAGAGCAGAACGTTATTTTCAGATACACAAACTTAATGAGTTAGAGAAGATAGTTTTGATGGTGCAGCCTTGGATTGGTATAGATCTCATGAAGACCGTGAACCGTTTGTTAATTGGGAAGATTTAAAGAGAAGACTTATTATTCGATTTCGATCAGACCGTGAGGGATCAATATTGGGCAGATTTTTAACGATAAAACAAGACACTACAGTGGATGAATACAAATTTTTTTTTGATAAATTGGTGGCACCTTTGCCTTTTCTGCATAAGACAGTTATAGAAGAGACATTTATGAATGGTTTGAAACCTTGGATTAAGACAGAATTGGAATGTTGGGAACCTGTTGGGCTTGCTCAAATGATGAAATTGGCCCAAAAAATTGAGAACCGAGAGGTGATAAAGGTGAATCTGTTTTAAAATGTGCAGGGGATGATAAAACCCAGGTTTCTACTTCTTTAAATACTCAATTTCATGTAGTTTCCAATGACAATAAGTCAGAAGGTACTGTTCCAGTAAGGGCTATCACACTTCGAGGGGCTGCAGAAATTAATCGACGGGAAGGACCATCAAGACGACTTTTTGTGATGCTGAGTTTCAAGCCAAACGTGAGAAAGGGCTCTGCTTTTGTTGTGAGGAAAAATTTTGTGCAGGCCATAGATGTAAGGTGAAGGATCAGAAGGAACTCAGAGTGTTAGTTGTTCAAGCAAATGGGGAGGAATTGGAAGTAGTGGAAGAGGATGATTGTATAGAGGAACTTGAGGTAAAAGCTATTGAACTTGATATAGAACAAAAAGAACCAGTGATAGAATTGTCATTAACTTCATGGAACACCGGATTAAATGCGATATCAAGTGCTGCTTGATTATCACACCACAATTTTGCTGGTGTGGTGATTTCAAATCCCAACTCAACAATAGTAAAAAAGTTGATATATCCAAATCAATTTGATATATCCAATTCACACAAAAACTGTGCAATTGCTCTATATTTTTTATTATGCACTTGAATGTGACACCACTTTTTGTTTCTTACTTTTCCAAGACATCAAATTGCCACCAACAAAAACAAAATATCCTGAAGTTGATCTTTTGTCTTCTTTAGATTTTACCAATTAACATCTGAGAAACATTCAATATTAGTATGACTATAATCCTTACCCGAGAGCAGCCTTCAGATAACATTGAATCATTCCAAAGCAGCTGAATGATCAACTTTAGGGCATGACATACACTGGCTCATAATACTCACTAAATAGGCTATGTCGAGTCGATTCACTGGAAGGTAATTAAGTTTTCCCTCTAACCTCCTATATCTTTGAAAATCTTTCAACAATTCTCCATCTTTTGTGAGCTATAAGTTAGGCATCGTTGGGGTACTACATGGCTGGCACCTACCTTCCATGTTTCAGTCAACAAGTCCATATTTTCTCTGTGATAATAGTATTGCTTTCTTGCCTGTTTTTACCTCAAATTCCTAGGAGGTATTTCAACATGCTCAAATCTTTTATTTGGAATTGGCAATAGAGAAAAGTCTTCAGGGACTGGACATCTAAAGCATCATCACCAACAACCACAATTGCATCAACATATACTACGATTAGGATCACCCCACTCTCGGATCTTTTAAAAAAGATTGAATGATCTAACGTTCTCTTTTGCATTCCAAAACTTTCGATCACCTTAATAAATTTTCCAAACCAAGCCTGTGGACTATGTTTTAGTCCATCCAAAGATTTACAAAGGCGACACGCCTTTCCATTCTTCCCCTGAGCAACAAACCCTAGTGGTTGCTCCATATACACCCCTTCTTGAGGATCACCAAGAAGAAATGTGTAAGGACCCTAGATAGAAAAATAGTGGATTATTAGGAGAAAATGAAAATGGTTGTTAGTAAGGTCATATAGTAAATAGATGGTAAGTTGGTTAGTTATTTTTGTTATAAATAGTGGGAGAGGGGTTGGAGAGAGGTGTGAAGAATTTTGAGAAAGTTTTCCTTGTAAGGGAACCTTAGGAGAGTCTAACCCTCTCAAAAGGCTAGGGTTACTTGTTACTTGTTATTAAGATCTTCTAATATATATTTCATGTTTGGATGTATTTTAAGTATTCTTGAGTTCATCTTTTCTCCTTGAGGTAATCCTTGTTAGGTGGGATCCTAACAAATTGGTATCAGAGCCGTAACATCTTGGGGATGACACAGGCTTGGATGCAAAAACAAATGGAGGAGAGGTTGGAGAAGAATGAGAAGGACATTAGGGAACTTAAAGATGTAACTTTGGAGTTGTCCAAAAGCATCGAAAGGCTGGCAGAGGAATTACGAGAAAACAATGTTAGTTGCCGACGGGAAGAATCTGCTACGTCGGAGGGATCGGTGTTGAAAATGAAAGGAGAGATGGAAGAAGACTCGACCGCAGTTGAGAGAGGGACTTGGGAGCAAGCACTTAAATGGGCTGCTAATTGCAAACTTGAGGTGGATGAGAGGGGAGAAACTCCATGGACATGGGAGCATATGCAGAAATGGATTGTGGATTGCAAGGCAAAAAGAATAGAGAGGAGTGCTAAAACAATACATCAAACGCTTTCTGAAGGGCTGCAAAGAGATAAAGAAAGAGCGGAGAAGAAACTAGAAAAAATTAAAGTTGAAGAAAAACAAAAATGGAACAATGACTTGAAGATGAAGGAATCGAAGAACGACCATGAAAAAGATGAAGGGAAGAGGAAGCCAAATCTAACTGTGTATTCCCATGGCCGACGACTAAGGGTGAGGTGGTCAGAGACAAACACTTGGTGGAAATGGAAACACCGAACAGAGAAGGCGGAAGCATGGGAAAGGAGGCAAACACTAGGGATGAGAAGGAAGGCAAAGAAACGATTGAGGAAGCGATCATTGATACTTGGTGGTAGTGAAGAAAACAAAAAGAAGAATCAAACAGTATGTGAAAGTCGACCTGGATACGATATGTGAAAATAGAAGAAACGGCTCATTGGAGTGGCAACATTGAGAGGCTGATCATATATATAGGCCAAGATTTTGTTGAGGTACGTTACTTTCCTTGCCTTTCTTTTGTGGCATGCGAGTTATATCAAAGTAGGGAAGGGATGAGGAAGCTAGGCAATGAAGAAGATGAATAAAGGAATTTCGAAGGTCATCGGAGTAAGATAGAATGGGTAACGACAAGGAAGAAAATGGAAATGGAATTAGTACAGGGATCACAGAGAGGCTGGCGAATGGAAACATATTGGGTTGTGACAGAAAATCGAGGCGGGGATGAACAGAAACCGCGGCAGAGGAAAGATTCTGAGTCGGTCACCGGTGGCCAAAAAAAGAAGAAGATGGATTGTCGAAAAGTCCAGTTACAGGAAGAGGAGATGGAGACAGGGTGCGTTGGAGGTAGTCGACCTAAGGCACAAAGGGAGTTTATCGGAACGCGGATAGCAACGAGGCTGCAAGTGAGATCGGAAATTGTCGGGAAGAATGCTTTGATATTTGCAGAGGGAGTGAGCAGCTACGGACAAAAAAAATTCAGAAAGGAGGGGGAAGATTTCTTGAAGAAAAACGATTCTTCAACCCACGTGAAGCGTCAGACGTTAAGGCGAAAAATTAGAGACAATAGTAGTTATGATTTGTTTAGTGGGCTGAAATTAAATGAAAAGGGCCAGATTTTCTCAAATGGGCTTGGCTTAGGTGGAGAAATTGGGGATCAAATTCGTAATAAATGGCCAGGAAAACAAAGTGGAGGCTAGGAGAAGGATTGGCACATGCAAACCTCAATGGTTAAAGTATATCACGTGGGATGGCAATTAGGGAAAGAATTTAATCAAAAGTGGGCCAAAATGTTGCTTTTTGGGCTGATTGCAAAAGTAAGGGATGAGGCCCATTATACCTCAAAGAAAAATAAATTGACGGCTTTATCTAAGGAAGTGGAAATCCTATTGGAATATGGATGGTGGGCCAAACATGAGATGATAACAAAGAAATACAGCCTTCATAAAGAAAGAAAGGAAATTAATGTGCTTGAATTTGCTAAATTGATTGAGACCCATTTGTTAGTGTGCCTGAAATGTAACTTGAAAATGGATAGGAATTGCCTGAAGCTCATTGGTAATTCTAAGAAAGATGGTGTATGGGCCGTGAAATTGATTTGGGGATGGGGTCATAAAGTTAATTGTGGGCTTAGCCCATTAGAGAGGAAGAGCTTCAAATTAAAATGCAAGTGGCATGGAATTAGGCTCAGGGAATGGCAGTTGGTTAATGATCACTTTCCGTGTGAGAAGAATGAAGATTAGGGAAGTTCTTGGAGTCTAAAGGGATGGATGCATGCAAGTGTAATTATTACAACCCAATAGAATTTCAAGGCAAAGCTGAATAAAATTTCTTCCGAGATGGCAGGGGTATGGTAGAGAGTTCAAGGTTTGTAGTTTGTAAGCACACCTTGAGGACAAGGTGTCTTCGAAGGGCGGAGTAATGTAAGGACCCTAGATAGAAAAATAGTGGATTATTAGGAGAAAATGAAAATGGTTGTTAGTAAGGTCATATTAATAAATAGATGGTAAGTTGGTTAGGTCTTTTTGTTATAAATAGTAGGAGAGGGGTTGGGGAGAGGTGTGAAGAATTTTGAGAAAGTTTTCCTTGTAAGGGAACCTTAGGAGAGTCTAACCCTCTCAAAAGGCTAGGGTTACTTGTTACTTGTTATTAAGATCTTCTAATATATAATCATGTTTGGATGTTTTTTAAGTATTCTTGAGTTCATCTTCTAATATATAATCATGTTTGGATGTTTTTTTAAGTATTCTTGAGTTCATCTTTTCTTCTTGAGGTAATCCTTATTAGGTGGGATCCTAACAAAATGCACTTTTAATATCGAGCTGATGTAAAAAAGTTGGAAACAAATATTGAACCTCTCCTCTCGTCTCACCCACCCTCTTCTATCTTCATTCCGGCCACACCTTCTCACGGTGACGTCGACGGCAACGCCAAACTCGGGGAGTTACAACTCCATCTTTTTCAGAAATGGAAGTCAAAAGTTGAAAAATGGTAGACACTTTCTACTGTATCTAGTTCGAAAAGGGGAGGTTCAATATTGAAGATGTAGACTTCCAAAAAATCCTCACTTTGTCCAAGATCCAATTAGAGTGGTTCATTGATTCAATAGATGTTCTTGTAAAAGAACCAAACTGGAAGTTTTTCAACAAATATGCGAGTGATGAAACCGAAACAACAAAGCTATCCAAATTCTGAACCCCATGAGTAATATCCAATTCTATTTCATGCTCTCGAGAATGGCTCGGTTTAACAATAATGTTAATTTTTGTTTTCTATTTTAAAATAATAACACTGCTTACTAATCTTTTTTTTTCCATTTGGCATTCTACTTTTTCTACTCAGCTTTCTTTCCCTAGTGATAACAAATAATACGGGTGATAAAAAACTTAATCACTCACTTGGTTCAGCCACCAAAAGCCCTTCTGCTTTAGAAATAGAAGATGGGTTTGAGTAGGTAGATTTACTTGCATTGTATGTGCTGTTCATTGAACTCTCAATTTTTCATCGAGACCAATTTCTCACTCAAACATGGTCTTGCATTCTCTAGAAACGTCCTACAAACAAAAATGAAGAACAAAAAACTACAATAAGGTCTATGAAAAAATTATAAAGGAAAATCTCAAAAACTGATATGTAAGTCATAACAACCTTAAGTTCTCTTATCGTGGGTTAAAATGCACGTAAGGTTTTTCCAAGAGTCCGAGCAACCAACATGTAAATAAGTTAAGTCAACTAAATTTGCTATAAATTTACTCGTATTAACATTATCATTGTTATAGACTTGACAACTTCAAATTTATCAATATAAAATATGCTTTAACAAAACGTACCTTGAGGTTCCTCCAACCTTATTAAAAAAAGAAAATAATCCAACAATTTAACAAATTTATAGTGCATATTATGTATATCAATTGATCACAACAAAATAAGATCGAACAAATACCCATGAGTAATATTTAGCCACCAAATGAATAATGATGAAAACCTGAAAACAAAACCGAGAAAAAAAAAAGGAAACAATTCATCAACAAAACAAATTTAGGGGACTAAAAAATTGCTTACCTTATTACACACTTCAAAATATTAAGAAAAGTGGAGGGAAAAAACCAACCAATAATCAAAAAATAAACTTCAACACAAATAGCCATAAATTTTCTTCTTTAAAGGTATCACAAATAAGTCCATCAGTAATAACAAAATAAAAAAGGGCAATGTGCAAGAATTCTGCAATCGTAAAGCTATGCTAAAGGCAGTATGAAATCAAACTTGAGCACTAACAAGAAAATTTGCAAAACAAAAATTACTAGACATCATTAACTAAAGTACCAGCACAACAATGAATGTGTAACCTCCGCAAGAGCAAACCCGAATGGAGAAGAACATGAAGAAATATATAAATAGAAGAAACATAAAAGACAAACATGAAACACATGGAAACATACAAAGGGGATAAATAAAAGTACAATTATGAAGTGATGAAGCACAAATACAGGTACCAACAGAACTAGAATACAAGTCTTACCCTATCTCGACTGTCGAGGAGTGTTAACCAACCGTCGGAAGGTTGGTTTTATTTTTTAGAAAAAATTAATGTTGTTTGAATTCTTTTTCAAGCCACTAACCAGCCCCTCCTTATCTATGATCGGCGATCAACTCCTCAACCTCTAATTACATTTAAAAGAGTGATGCGAACATTGTGTGAAATCCCAAACCTTTGATGGATCCCACCATCACTCTCTTTCTATCCCCTTCAAAACCTCATTATTTTCAAGAGAGGCCTCAAAGCTTCTTCCAATTAACATAAAAGAAGAATGAAAGAGAAGGAGAGAAAGGGAAAGTGGTTCAAAAGCTATGGAAAAAAAAGTAAAAGAACATGGTCTACTCATTGGCACATCTTACACAGATGATAATGTTAGGGCAAGGCAATGAGAGACAGAATGCTTTTGGAGCCTTCTCCTCTACTTTCGAAGATTTTAATAAACTAAAATATGCAAATGTTACAAGAAAGATCTTTGGAGATTTGAAATAATCCAAAATAAAGAAAAAGGAAAACCCCAATATGTACAAATTTCAGAATCTAAAACTTGAAAAGTGATTGAATGATGAGATATGTTTGTACAATCAATTATAGAGACAGTGAAATATTAAAAAAAAATGAAACGTACCAAGATAAAAAGAATAGCAACTAGTATTATGACCTTTGTATGTCTTCAAAATACAAACATCAAAATGAATCAAGAGATCTACCACACAAATAATGGTATCAACACAAATAAAGCAATTGTTTTATTAACAATATTTGAGTACAATTAAACTAAGCATGCTATTGTCCTTGACAAATTTACATTCTTCTAATCGAACAAAATCTGACCTTTAAATAGTGATAGAAACTAAAGATGAAAGCAAGTTCAGCTACAACTTCAGACCGTGATATATATGACAGAACCTATAAAAAAAAGAAGAGTACCTAACTATATATACACAGAGGAGATCTGACGCTTACTAGCACATCGGAGGCTCAATCGATTTATATTTAATTGAAAAACAATACCTATATTTTAATGCATACACATTGAATAGCCCCTGTTTCAATCCAATTTACAAAACTACCTCCATAAAATTACATAATGGGGGAAGTTCGACCGGATGCACTGTGCTTTACCAGAACCACATGAAATTATTAGAACATAGTTCATTCAAGTAACTTTCTATTCAATAATTGAAACAAATGGAAAGAGGACAATTGAATATTAAATAAAGATGGAATTAATTGGGAACTCACGGAGTAATGCGATTCGTTCGGGGGCTCACCGCTGGAGTTGAAAGAGAGACAAGGATTAGAAAGGAAAGGAAGAGGAGCGTCTGATAATCCAGCGGATTCTTTGATGAGTGGAGTAGTAGTAGTAGTAGTGGAGGTTCCAAGGACATTGAAGTCAATCCGGTGAGAGTGAGGGAATCCAGAAGGTTGAGGTTGAAGAGAGTAGAAATTGCAACCAAAATCGGTGAGGATGGTGGAATCGAAATTGCGAGGGAAGAAGAAAAGAGCATCACAGGTCGAAGTAGAGGAGGAATCAACACTGGTTAAACTGGTTTTGGTTGTACGAACAAAGAAGAATTAGGGTTTGAGAAGAGAAAGGGAAAATGGAGTGTACGAACAAAGAAGAAGAAGAAGAAATGGAAAGGACGCGCTAAGAGAAGAAGATGGAGATGGATGGGTGAAATGGGTATGATAGGGTTTCGAAAATGGAGTGTACGAAGAAATGGAAAGGACGCACTGAGAGAAGAAGATGGAGATTGGATCCGCGACTGAGAGAAGAAGATGGAGATTGGATCCGCGACTAAGAGAAGAAGATGGAGATTGGATGCGCGACTAAGAGAAGAAGATGGAGATTGGATCCGCGACTAAGAGAAGAAGATGGAGATGGATCCGCAAAATGGGTATGATAGGGTTTCTGTTGAGAGATAGGCCAAAGAAGACAAGAGAGCAAGAGAGAAGGGGGGAGGAGAGGGAGACTTGGCCGTTAGAGAAGAGGAGAAAGAAATTTGAAATGAGAGAGACTGTACATGTAGGGTTTTTATTAGATTTTTTTTTTTTAATTTTGCTTAAATGGATTTAGAGAATTAATTATCTCGTTCACCGACTCATATTAGCGGTCCATTGGTCCATTGTTTTGTCCTTTTTTTTTCAACAAACAATCATATTTTTTTACAATATAGGACTAAAAAAGATAACTAATTTTTATATATATATATATACATACAACATTCTCACCTACAAAGGGTATGTTTCTAATTTTCGTAACTTTATGCCTTGATATGGCAGTGTTGTATAATGCAAATCCATAATAGAAGAAATATCATTTACAGAAGAACCAAGAAAAATGAAGATTGAATATAATGTACTTTAATAAAATTAAAACAGTTGGAGAGTCTTTGCATTCTTATATTGTACTAAGGATTTACATCGTTATTCATCAATAAAGTTTACTATTGAAATACTACATACTGGAGTTCCAACACAAACAGATGAAGAAAACAAAAGCACCGAAGGAAATGACAACAAAGCACCAAAGAACCAAAACCAAAAACAACATATCCAAAACAGCCCCACAAAACAGGGAGAAAAAACAACACAGAGAGAACAACTTTTCCACCTCAAAGCTCATAGCTCTTTAAAATATTTAAATAAGAAAGTTTCAACACTTCAAAATCATTGATTCTGTGGATATGAAAAGAAATTGACCAAACATTAATTCCAAAATCACAATTACAAATACGTTGAATGTTCGATTTGACAAGAAGATATCCTAAACACGGCAGAAAAGTGTGAGAGAAGGGGAGAGGAGGGAGAAAGTAGAGAGAGAGAGGCAGAAGTTAGAGAATAAGTTGGGGGAAGAAATTTGAAATGAGAGAGAGAGAGAAGGGGAGAAGAGAGAGAAAGTAGAGAGAGAGGCAGCCGTTAGAGAAGAAGTGGGGGAAGAAATTTGAAATGAGAGAGAGAGAAGGGGGGAGGAGGGAAAAAGTAGAAAGGAGTTAGAGAAGAAAAGCCCATTTAAGAAACATTTGAATTATTTGTCATAAAGCCCATTTAAAACGCAAAAAAAAAAAAAATTAGAACTAAAACAAATATTTTGTTTTTAAAAATTAGACTAAGAAAATCAAATTTCAAAGAGAAAAACTTAAAGGTAAAAAAATTGTCTAATAAGAACCATTAACTAAAAGGGTAACCCGTAAAGCAACAAAATTTTCAGTAAAGTTAGCAAAAAAAAAATTTGTTTTTCAAATAATTATAATCCAAAATTTTCAAAAAATGTGAAATTTCATTTAACAAGACAAGAAATTGTGAACATTATTTTCTAATTTGGCCATGGATGAAAGTATGAAGCTTTTGTATAAAGAAGGTTTCGATACAAAAAAAAAAGTAAAATAACAACTTACTTTGTCTACTCTAATTTGAGAGAGGAGTCCCGTTAGAAAAAAAGGATCCTACGGCTACGAAGCTTTTGCTTATTGTTTTTCTCTCTCTGCAAAAGGGAGCTCATGTTCAGCATATCATTTCAATGGCAGCTGGTAGAATATGGAATTTCCTTGGAAGAAACCCCAAGTGTTCCCCATCAGATTGAACATATATGCTGCCGCTGCAAGAAACTTCTTCCACTTCGATCGAACGAACGCTGCTTGAACAACAAAACAATAAACTGATGATAGTTGCATTGCAGACGAACAAGCTCAGAAGCAGAAATAGGAAGTTTTGATTGAGAAAAGGGCATCATTGCCAAACAATGAATTTTAATGAGGTGGAGCTGAAATGTGAAATCATGCTCAATCATATGTTCAACCATGGATGAGTTACATTGATATCGATTAATTGAGTTCATCAACGTTGACAAAGATTTAACAAGGAAAAAAGGATAATCATATAACTTTCTAATTTTGGTTGAGGATACATCAGAATGCCAGAAGTAAGAAGGTTTAACAATATTACTTTTCTTAGGGCTTCTCTGCTAGGTAAATAAAGCATCTCCATATAAGTTTGAGTGTAAGTTTTTCTCAAGCAAAAACTTGACAGAAATGAAAATCACAATGCTCCATGCAAATCCAGTTCAATTATAGTTTCTTCACCTCTGCTTCCACAAGTCTCCAACATAAAACAGACCGTTGGAGAGAGAAAATTGAAATACAAAATGGAAAATCTAGGCACATTATAATTTTTAAAGAGATGACTAACCTTCTTGATGTTACGTTTTTCACCGTCAAATATGTCCCATTGTATATTTTGTGTAAATTCAGAATAAAGTCATACCACTTGAAATCCTGAAGAATTACTACCTGCAAAGAAAAGCATCACATAGTTAAGAAGACAAGGAAGGAAAAAGTGATCAAATAAAATCCCACAGAAACGAATTATACCTCTAGACTCCTGTTGGAAGGATCGGCATTTGGCACAATTTTCATACCACCGCCAAAGTATTTAGCATTTCCAATGCATAGAGCAGTTACTTGTGGATACAGCTCCCATTCACCGTCATCAACCTGTGAGTTATGGCATTCTACATAGATGAAATTAAATAAAGATGGTAAAAATGCAGTCACTGCCCCCTCCAAAATGGTCTACATTTTGAAACCACCTTGAGACGAATAGGATCGGTATTAGGGGTTATTTGGGTATTGAGGGCATAAATAGTTAGGGAGTGGGTTACATTTGGTTATAAATAGAGGGATAGGGGAATGGAGAAGAGAAGCAATATTTGGGTTTTAGGGCTTGAGATTGTGATCTCAAGAAGGGAGGATCCAAGTACCTCGAATAACTTGATTTATTGTTTAAATCTATTATCTTTTAGTTTAGGGATTGGAAAGAGAAGGATTGTGGAGTTTGTGATAATATTTTGGTACACTGGAGCTGGAAACAAAGAATATTAAAAAACACATACTGTTATACACAGTCTGATAATAATACGAATCACTAGCTTTTCTTCTTCTTTTTCTTTTTCTTCTCCTTTAATTTTTGTTATGGGTTTTGTATTGAGTTTTGTGTTTTAGATTGTGAAGTATGGGGTAGCTAAACTCTTAATCCTAGGGATAGATGAAGACAAAGTTTATGAATTACTCTTTGTAATGCATCTGATTATTTGCTCTTAATCTTTTCATGTTTTTATGTGAATAACGTTTATAATATCTTGATCACAGATTAATTGTTGATTGGCCATGAACCCTAATCTTTGCATGACTAGAGTAGTTATGAACATGGAAAGAGATAATTAAGGATCCCTGAGGAGGTTGTTGAAAGAAGTGGACCTAAAAACTTTTGTTTATTAATAAAAAGAAAAATGAACAGAGATTCATCTTCATCAGGGGTCTTGATGTTTAATTTAATTTAAATTGTGTATGAATTTTTAATTACGAGAATTTTAATATGTTGCAAGAGCACTATAGCCAAGGTATAGAGTGAGAGGGATAAGGTTTATATGTCTTAGAGAATGGAAAGATGGAATTTGTGCTAAAATTATTAGTGTTCCAAATACAATTATGAATTGGGTATAGTTGCATTCCCCCTTCTGGATTGCATAGCACACACCTGAGACTCTGTTTGTGTTTCACTAAAGCCATCACATATGCCCACAGTCCCATCTTCAGTAGTAGAATTGCCCACATCTTCTTTTCTTTCAGCTCTGAGAAAATACAAGACACAAAGGTCACAAAAACCAAGTTACAAAGGCAAAATTGAATTGTGTTCGAACATAATAGTCTTTCTCGAAAAAACACTAAAGCTTGCATTATGCTAAGATCCACTTAGAATACAGGGATATTTAATGGCTAGTTTTTAAAGAAATAACCTACTGCCTTTATTTCCAAACCTGGTTTTTCTAAAATGAAAAAGGAAAACTATATTGGGTGGCAAATTAGTTTAGGTATTTTGCAAAAATGTCTTTAAGGTTTGTGATTTTGAAAATATAGCAAAAATAATCAAATCCAGGCTTTTATATGGGTGGGCTGGACTTTATTTGATCATTTTCACAAATAATAAAGTTATAACTTGTTTTACCATTTTTGCAAATGTCCCATGAAAAAAGTTAATGCTCAAGGATAGCATTTATTTGTGAATACTGGTTTTCAAGCATTGCAAACGGTGTGATTTGAGTTTTATGATTAACACTATTACTCAAACGAACCTATTTTGAAAGAAATTATAAATTATATTGTTCTAGGAAGCAATTCATCAGTAGAGACTAAAAGAATATAAAAAAAATATTTCTCTTATAGTGAAAATAAACTCTTTCATAACGACTTCGTTGAATGGTCTCACTATATTTCCAGGCAGCGACCGTTCTTGTTAAACACTTCAATTCAGCATGGTCTTTCCATAAGAAGATCAAGGAGACAACGGCAAAAATTACCTTTTTGACCACTGGTTAGATAAAGCACCAATTGGAGAAGTTTCTGAATGGTCTTGACCAACAAGCGAACAGTCTGGTAGGAAAATCTGGTACCATTAAGGATTAAACCAAATGCAAACGAAACCAAAAGTTTAAACATAAAAAACATCAATCCTAATAGAAGGATATACTTTTATCGCAGCCAGTCTTTCCAGGTGACTTCTGATCTTGAATCTTAAAAAGAAAGGAAAACAAAAGGATTTGAAGGAAAAAATAAAATAAAAATGGAATGAAGTAATGGAATTGTAGCTCAAACCAGATTTTACCTTAGTTGTCTGCTCCAACAAGTCCTCAATTGCGGAAGCGACATCAGGAACGTGTGAAGTTACTACAGAGGAATTTGATGTAGTTTGTTTTGTGGAATTCAAAATGCAGTCAGATTGAGTGGATCTGTTTCCAACAAAAGTGAATGCTTTTCTATGGCTTCGTCAAAGAACTTGCGCTTTTCTTCGTAGAACTTATTCGTTCAGCTGCTCCTATAAAGCTACTGTTAGTTCCAGCTGATTGGTCTCTCGGAATGGCAGAATGGATAGGAAACTGGGATATGCTTTCATTGGCTATCATTGGGGCAGCTTGAGTAGGAAATTGGCTGACAGTGCATAAGCCTGTCGCTCTGTCTTGAGCTTTAACTTCTTTTGGGCGATACAAATCAAGAGAGACAATCTTTCTCTGAAAGTTTTGTATTCAAACAAAATCATTCCATATCTAAGAGAAGAAATATCAACACAATGGGTCTAGAATTCTATCAGGATATGCATGTACGTGAACATATATAATTGAAAAGCAACAAAATCGCAAAGGTACCTGGCTGACACACTCATATATCCATTCAGCTGTAATGCATTGTTTGCCCCATTTACAAGCAGCCTCAAACTTTGTCCCATCGGTGAACTTGCATATTAGATGGGTTACCTTCTTTGTCAGCTTCTCCACAAACTTGGCCCCAAGTACAAAACACAGATTTCTTAACAATACTCTGTCTTTATCATCATATTGTGAAACACAAAATCGTATGTTTTCAAATCCAGGCAAAGGGACACAGCAAGGAAGAGGAGAATAGAGAATGTGCCCATTGGTATCCCACAAACATCCATCCTTCATAACGAGTTTATTTGAAATAGTCAGTAAACAAATAAAAACAAGATAAATATTCAATTCTCATTTCAAATATCAGTTTAAGATATTGAACATAATTAGGTTACGAAATAAATAATAAATATAAAATTAAAATTAAAAATCATCAGTAGTATCAAATTTCATAAAAAATGTTCTCACTTTTCCTCTTCTCATTAAGAAAGGTTCATCAAGACAAGTTCCATCTGTCTTGATATTTTTACCACCGTCCATCCTTGTTATTTTGTTCCAAACTGCATTAGAATCTTTGTTGAAATCGCTAGAATCACTGTAACCAAATTTCAAATGTGGATAATGATAGGTTCTTTGAGAAAATCAAGCACGAGCAAAATTATTGTGTTAGAATTCTTCTTTTGAATCACTTGAATCAGAACTCCAATTCTTCATTTGGGAGGAAATTTGAGTTTCTTGCCTATACCAACTAGCCAACTAGTATATTTTTTCTTCACCTGTCTTCCTTGATGTGTACAAATGCATCCATGCAAAATTAGGATGAATTTCTTTCTTCTTCTTTTCTTTTTTAATTTTAAGGGTATCCCACAAACATCCATCCTTCATAACGAGTTTATTTGAAATAGTCAGTAAACAAATAAAAACAAGATAAATATTCAATTCTCATTTCAAATATCAGTTTAAGATATTGAACATAATTAGGCTACGAAATTAATAATAATATAAAATTAAAATTAAAAATCATCAGTAGTATCAAATTTCATCAATAATGGCAGTTTCTACGCCAGCTATCCATTCAAAATTGGCTTCAAAGCCGTAATTTAACGCATTTAACAGAAGTGTGCATCAATACTTTCTCAATTCCAGAGAAAAATATATAAGAAGCATCTATTTGTTTGGCACAGGGATGGAGTGCAAACCTTTGGAGTTCAAGGGACAGTCATAGAAAGACTTCTTCAAATGTTGAACTCCAATTAATTTTGTCAATAAAGAAACCTCTCACACAATGATAGCACTCATATTTCCAAAATGTAGACAGAGTGAAGAAAAAAGAGAACAACCAAATATGTTTTCCAAGATAGACCACCCTTTTCTTTTCAGACCAACCTTAATGGATAGTCTGAGAAGGTAAATTTATGTTACCACCTTCCCCTAAACATCAAAAGGTCAAAATGATAGAACTGATTGAATCTCCATTTTCCAATTTAATAGTATCCACCATTTATGCCAATTGTTCTATACAGATGCAGAGTTAGGGAAACAAGTAGCAGAGCAGAAGCAGAATGAGTCATCGACCAGCCGCATCTGGTGGCCCAAAGGGAAAAAATAAGGATGTGACCATTTGATTGTGTGATGCCAGTTGAGGACAAGATCACGGCCATCACCTCATCAGACCAACAAAGCTGGGGTGGCAGAGACACTTGATGACTCAGTCACTATCACTCAGGACAAGAACAAGATCAACATCAACTCCAATAGCTACTTCTCCAAGAGGAATCTTAAATACTTGGCTAAGAAGAATTTCAAGAAACACAACATTAGAGATTGGCTTTGAGTTATTGCTTCAAACAAGGAGATGAATGTGTACGAATTGAGATACTTTAACATTGCCAAGAACAACGGGCGAGGGAGAAGACTGAGGTTCAAGTCCTATATTTTGGTACCGCCATTTGAGGTAGGATCAGTTGTAGCAGCCCTTTTCATCTAAAGGCTGTTTTAATTTATATTCCCATACCTTGTCTGCTTTTCCTATACATCAGCAAGAGTTCTCGAGTCCAACTCTAATTTACTTTTGATGATTTATTAACTATAAATCTTGCTCACATATTCCCCTTCTTTTGGTTGGTTTGAGGATACCTTTTTTTACACTGGGAGGACAGTTGTTGTAATCTTAGAAAACTGATGTGCGTTTGGTTTTGGAAAAAACAGTATCCATCCTTCATATTATAAGAGCGTGGCTCAACACAAAACTAAAGTCCCTCAAAATTCAAAGCTCCAACCCAAACACAATCCAAACTTGCAGTGGCTAAATGAAACAAAATATGCTATTCAACCTTGTGTGGACTTTTATGTCCAAAAAGGGAAACACAAACAAAACCCAATAGTAGAGCTCTAAAACGGAAATCACAAATAAGACAATTAATTATCGCTTACCTCTAAACATGATCGAACCCGATGACTTGACACATAAGTACTATGAACGTCTGTACTCCTTGGTATCCCACCATGACATTCAACAGTGAAGTGCACTTTCTGCTTCATGTGATCTTCAACAACCTCGCCTCCCCCTTGATTTATCCATTCAACAATTTCAGCTCTCTAGTAGGAGAATTTCAAATATGATCTCAAAATATACATAAAAAATATTTGGGATTATGGAAGTCAAAAGTTGATGCATGTTTGTTAGTGTTCAAAAATAAAATGTAAAAAAAATTTGAAGGCATATTCCTCAAATGAAAAATGAAAATCGTAATTATTTCACATGCTAAATGACATTTGGCACTATCTTAAATTTTTTAGGAAAATTACTCCCCAAGTTTTGGTTTTGAAGAACACGTGTGTTTGGTTCTTGAGTTTTAAAAATGTACATTTTTAGTCTCCAGGTTTAGAAAAATAGACCCATTTGGTCATGCACCTTTTTAGTCTCTAAGTTTATAAAAATTGGTTTAGAAAGTCCCCAATATAACTTTATACATTTTTAAGGTAGAATAACTTCTTCTAAAAATTGGTTTTGAGAGTCTCCAGTATAACATTAAGCACTCAAGGATTAAAAGAGTACATTTTGAAAACTCAAGGACCAATAAACCTATTTCTATAAAATTGGGGACTAAAAAGGTAATTTTTCCATTTTTTTTATATCATTCTCTTAACAGGATCGGAGTGTTAAAGAAACAGTAGATCTAGAATCCTATCTGCACCATTGACTTGCTTTTAAAATCATGGAGTTGGAGCAGTAATGAACTACTCTTTACTCAAGTCAATGATATTACAATTGATATTGAATACAGGGCTTCTACTTTGTTATTTTTTTAAAAAATGGATGCTATTTACCACAATAATACATCTAAAACCTAAAGTGCATAGTGTACATTAATCATGCTGTTTGAAATAAGAGGAAAGAATCTTTACAACATACCCGATCTTCTGGAAAGGAACTAGAAAAACAAAATATTTTCCCCTTAAATACACATGATGACTTCCCATTTGAAACCATGAAATCACGCCCCATCTTTTCTCAACTCTTGTTTGTACCATTTGCTACACATTGTTGGCTTTTCTGGGATAATTTCATTTTCCTGTCTCCATTCACTTTTGTTTCACTTTTTTCTTCAATTCTTTCCACTGCTATTGACGTCTTTCCAATGCTAACATGAATATTTCCTTCTGACACATTTGATGGCACGATTGGATGAACATTTGGAACTTTATTTTGATCCATAACAATGGTGCTCATTTTACTAGATGCTGCAAAGTAAACAGCCAGAAAATTTAGAACAAGACAAACAGGCTAGGGATCTCCAAACAAATATTAGTCATGCATCCAAATGAAATGTGCAGTTATTCTGCATGATGGTAGTTTAAGGTTGCTATTCAAAAGACAGATAGCTTAGAATACGAGTCCTGCATATCAAACCTTTAGGAATAAGTTCATCATATGCCATGTGTCTACCAAGAATAGGGATCTCCTTCTTCTGACGGTCACACTCTTCAAGCCAGTTGGATCTAACCACATGAACAACTCCTGAAGTAGCAATATCTCTAACCTCCTTTTTCTCCCTGCCATTTGAAATATGATAAAACTAATTTTCAATTGGGTGGATAGACCATTCAAATGAAATCAAAAAGCTCACAGCACAGGCGAGCTCACAAATTCAAGCAATAAAGTTCACAAAACCTATGTTGCGATTAAAGTAAAAGGATAATTACATTTCTGACGAATCTCCAACTATTATGTGTGTTAATTTGTCATTGAAAACCATGTATCGGGAGCCTCCACCTCTGAGAATCATATTTACAATCTTCCGCATCTCAGAAGCTTCAAACCCAACAACTTTTATTCTACATGCTGACAAATATAGGTCGTTTTCTTCAGACTAAAAGTCATTTGCAAGACAATTAACAGTGTTTTCTTCATTCCTTCCCATCGTGACTGGCACTTCAACATCAACCTCATTTATAAAATTAGAAGCATCTGAAAACATAGACGTGCTCTGTGAAAGAGTAACTTCAACATCCATGTCTGAAAACCCAGGACCAGCAACTGCTGTGAATTTTGAATCGGTAAGAAATGAGGACGGTACAGCTTCCAAGTTCCCAATATCCTTTTCTTGGCTATTGTGAGCAGTCAAGCAACCCCTTGTCAATTTATTTGAAGTTCCAGAAACGCTACCAACAGGGTACAGCTCCTCATTAAAACATCCTATCAATTAAAAATGAGAATAAAAGGATTTGAAACAAGTTAGAAACTAATAAAATTATTAGACAAATAACTGCCAACAATTCAAATATCATATCGGTTTTCAAATATACAACCCGAACTACTACCTTTTCTGGCCATGGACTGATCAAACCATTTCCGAGTAACAATATTGATACGGCCCCACGTTCGTGCAACCTTGTACTTGTCACCTTCAGGAGCTTACTTAACCATTAAAGAAAACCTCTTATTCAAACAAGAATATTTAATACCAATAAGTAAACATTCTATGCAACTATTTAGAAATGGATTGTCTATGCAAGTAGCATGCTTGCAATAGCCATACAAATAAACGTTTGTGAGTGTGGTTAGTCATTCCCATCACTTAACCTAACCTAGAAACTAGAGAGATTGTCAAGGGAAAAAAAGTGATCAATTTTGTTCTTAGATGAAAAGATATAACATCTCAAGAGGCGGAAGACAAACCTTATGCAACTCAGTTCTGGTTAGCCTTCCTACATACTTTTGATGTTTGAATGTTTTATTTTGGAAGGAAAGATGGGGGTTGGTTAATCAGTTTCTGGAAGTGGAAGGGCTGTATTTTCTGGAGAGCAGAATTACAGAAGTTGTTCAGTTACTTTAATCTTAGAAAGTGTTTTCCATTATCGTAAACTACTTTTGATGTTTGAATGTTTTATTTTGTACATGGTTATTGTCTGTAATAGTACTTGTTTGTTCTGTGTTTTCAAGACTAGTTTGAGTATTGTATTCTGTAATAGTTTGGTTGCTTAATGAACAAATAAGAACCATTACCTGGTGTTCTATCAGCTTCTCAATCAAGCATTCACATCTCAATAAGGTATTATACATGCAATCAAACAATCACAACATACGTACCATTTACTCAAAACGACCTAAAACATGCTCAAAACGTGTCTAGGTTTCACTTGAACTTTCAAAACGACCTAAAACAGCTTACGTGTAGGTTCGTAACTCATAACCTACGAAAAAAGTTCAAATATTGTGAAAAAAGCACTACAAGACCCAAAATGGCAACCAAGTGTGTAAGTGCAACAAAACTTAATTCAAACCAACCTAAAACATGCTCAAAACGTGTCTAGGTATTACTTGAGTTTTCAAAACGACCTAGGAAATCCTAAGTGTAAGTTCGTAACTCATAATCTACCAAGAAGGTTGAAAAAAGCATTTCAAGACCAAAAATGACAACCATGTGTGTAAGTGCAACAAACTCAATCTAACCTAAAATGAATTCAAAATGTGTGTACATCACTTGAATTTTCAAAACGACCAAGCAATGCTTAAGTGTAAGTTTGTAACTCACAACCTACCAAAATTTCCAAATGTGTGAAAAAAGTACTTCAAGACCCAACATGTCAATCAAATGTGTTTTAAACTTAGTTTCAAACCAACCTAAAACGAGTTCAAAACGTGTCTAAGTTTCACTTGAACTTTCAAAACGACCTAAAACAGCTTACATGTAGATTCATAACTCATAATTTAGGAAAAAAGTTCAAATAGTGTGAAAAAAGCACTACAAGACCCAAAATGGCAACCAAGTGTCTAAGTGCAACAAACTTAGTTCAAACCAACCTAAAACGTGCTCAAAACGTGTCTAGGTATTACTTGAGTTTTCAAAACGACCTAGCAAATCCTAAGTGTAAGTTCGTAACTCATAATCTACCAAAAAGGTTGAAAAAAGCATTTCAAGACCAAAAATGACAACCATGTGTGTAAGTGCAACAAACTCAATCTAACCTAAAATGTATTCAAAACGTGTGTAAGTATCACTTGAATTTTCAAAACCGACCCAGAAATGGTTAAGTGTAAGTTTGTAACTCACAACCTACCAAAATTTCAAAAAGTATGAAAAAAGTACTTCAAGACCCAACATGTCAATCAAATGTGTGTAAAACTTAGTTTCAAACCAACCTAAAACGAGTTCAAAACGTGTCTAAGTTTCACTTGAACTTTCAAAACGACCTAACAAATATTCAATACAAGTTCATAAGTCATAACCTAGAAAAAAGTTCAAAATTTTTGAAAAAGACACTCCAAAACCCAAAATGTCAAGTGTGTAAGTGCAACAAACTTAGTTCTATACAAACCTAACAAGTATTCAAAACACGTATAAGTTTTTGAACACCCTAAAAACGCTTAAGTGTAAGTTTATAACTCATAACTTACCAAAAATTTCAAAAAGTGTGAAAAAAAATCTTTCGAGACTCAAAATGGCAACCATGGCTGTATGCAAAACTAACTTAGTTTGTAACAACCTAAAAGGTGTTCAAAAAATGTTTTAAGTATCACTCGAACTTTAAAAATGACCTAATAATGCTTTAGTGTTACTTCATAACTCATAACCTACCAAAAAGTTCAAAAAATGTAGAAAAAGCACTCCAAAATCCAAAATGGCAACCAAGTGTGTAAGTGCAACAAGCTTAGTCCCAACTTTAAAATTAGTGCGAGTTGGGAAATGTATTAACTCAAGCATGATGTACAAACTTGAAACGACTTAAATATTTATTCACCATCACATAAAAACAGTAATTAAATATAGATAACATGTGTAAATAAAGGGAGAATCACCTTTCTAGCAGTAGCTTTAGAGTAAGACCAAACACCATCCTCCTACTTGTAAATCTGCTCGATTGTCTACTTTGTTCTACACTCGTCATTTCACCGTCTCAGGCCATCCATTGAATTGGCCACCCAGCCTTGGCATACAAGAGTATGTCTCAGCCTGTTAACAAATACCACTAAAACTAAGCAAGACAAAGAAAAAAGTTTTCAAAAAATTACCTAACTTTTAGGTCTTCATGTGACTTTTAAGTTCTTCTGTCTTCTCCTTCAACTCTTTGACAGATTGCTGAAATTATGTGTTTCTGCAATGTTTACCAGAACATGAAAGATTCATTACGAACATAAATACCATGAATACAAAGCATGAAGAAATAGTAAAACAGTCAATACAAGAAGAAAAAAGTTCACTTGAAAACGACCTAAAACAGTATCACTTGAACAAAATGTGTCTAAGTATCACTTGAACTTTCAAAACGACCTAAAACAGCTTACGTGTAGGTTCGTAACTCATAACCTACGAAAAAAGTTCAAATAGAGTGAAAAAAGCACTACAAGACCCAAAATGGTAACCAAGTGTGTAAGTGCAACAAACTTAGTTCAAACCAACCTAAAACGTGCTCAAAACGTGTCTAGGTATTACTTGAGTTTTCAAAACGACCTTAGCAAATCCTAAATGTAGGTTTGTAACTCATAATCTACCAAAAAGGTTGAAAAAAGCATTTCAAGACCAAAAATGACAACCAAGTGCAACAAACTCAATCTAACCTAAAATGTATTCAAAACGTGTGTACGTATCACTTAAACTTTCAAAACGACCAAACAATGCTTAAGTGTAAGTTTGTAACTCACAACCTACCAAAATTTCAAAAAGTGTAAAAAAAGCACTTCAAGACCCAAAACGGCAACGAAGTATGTAAGTGCAACGGACTTCGTTTCAAGCCATCCTAAAAAGAGTGCAAAACGTGTCTAAGATTTCAAACCGACCAAACAATACTCAAGCGTAAGTTCGTAACTCACAACCTAAAAAAATTTCAAAAAGTGTGAAAAAAAGTACTTCAAGACCCAACATTTCAATCAAATGTGTAAGTGCAACAAACTTAGTTTCAAACCAATGCAAAATGTGTTTAAAACGACCTAACAATCCTTAAGTGTAAGCTCGTAACTCACAAACTAACAAAAAAATCAAAATGCGTGAAAAATGCACTTTGAGACCTAACATGGCAACCAAGTATGCAAGTGAAACAAACTTAGTCTTAAACAAATCTAAAAAAATTTCAAACCGTGTTTAAGTATCACTTGAACTTTCAGAACGACCTAAGAATGTTTATTTGTAAGTTCGTCACTCATAACCTACCAAAAAGTTCAAGAAGTATGGAAAAAAAGGAAACACTACACGACCCAAAATGGCAACCAAGTGCGCAACTGCAACAAAATTAGTTCCAAACCAACCTAAAAAGTGGTCAAGGCGTGTCTAAGTATCACTTGGACTTTCAAAACAACCTAACAAAATTTAAGTGTAAGTTGGTAACCCATAGCCTACCAAAAAGTTCAAAAAGTGTGAAAACGGCACTTCAAGACCGAAAATGGCAACCAATTGGATAAGGTCAACAAACTTAGTTTCAAACCAACCTAAACCGAGTTAAAAACGTGTCTAAGTATCACTTGAACTTTTAAAATGTCCTAAAACAGCTTACGTGTAGGTTCGTAACTCATAACCTACGAAAAAAGTTCAAATATTGTGCAAAAAGCACTACAAGACCCAAAATGGCAACCAAGTGTGTAAGTGCAACAAACTTAGTTCAAACCAACCTAAAATGTGCTCAAAACGTGTCTAGGTATTACTTGAGTTTTCAAAACGACCTAGCAAATCCTAAGTGTAAGTTTGAAACTCATAATCTACCAAAAAGGTTGAAAAAAGCATTTCAAGACCAAAAATGACAACCAAGTGCAACAAACTCAATCTAACCTAAAATGTATTCAAAACGTGTGTAAGTATCACTTGAATTTTCAAAACGACCCAGCAATGCTTAAGTGTAAGTTTGTAACTCACAACCTACCAAAATTTCAAAAAGTGTGAAAAAAGTACTTCAAGACCCAACATGTCAATCAGATGTGTTTAAAACTTAGTGTCAAACAAACCTAAAACGAGTTCAAAACGTGTCTAAGTATCACTTGAACTTTCAAAACGACCTAAAAAAGCTTACGTGTAGGTTTGTAACTCATAACCTACGAAAAAAGTTCAAATAGTGTGAAAAAAGCACTACAAGACCCAAAATGGTAACCAAGTGTGTAAGTGCAACAAACTTAGTTCAAACCAACCTAAAACGTGCTCAAAACGTGTCTAGGTATTACTTAAGTTTTCAAAACGACCTAGCAAATCCTAAGTGTAAGTTCGTAACTCATAATCTACCAAAAAGGTTGAAAAAAGCATTTCAAGACCAAAAATGACAACCAAGTGCAACAAACTCAATCTAACCTAAAATGTATTCAAAACGTGTGTAAGTATCACTTGAATTTTCAAAACGACCCAGCAATGCTTAAGTGTAAGTTTGTAACTCACAACCTACCAAAATTTCAAAAAGTATGAAAAAAGTACTTCAAGACCCAACATGTCAATCAAACGTGTGTAAAAACTTAGTTTCAAACCAACCTAAAACGAGTTCAAAATGTGTCTAAGTATCACTTGAACTTTCAAAAGGACCTAACAAATATTCAATACAAGTTCATAAGTCATAACCTAGCAAAAAGTTCAAAATTTTTTAAAACGACACTCCAAAACCCAAAATGTCAATTGTGTAAGTGCAACGAACTTAGTTCTTTACAAACCTAACAAGTATTCAAAACATGTATAAGTTTTCAAACAACCTAACAACGCTTAAGTGTAAGTTTATAACTCATAACTTACCAAAAATTTCAAAAAGTGTGAAAAAAATCTTTTAAGACTCAAAATGGAAACCATGGCTGTATGTAAAACTAACTTAGTTTGTAACAACCTAAAAGGTGTTAAAAAATGTTTAAGTATCACTCGAACTTTAAAAACGACCTAATAATGCTTTAGTGTTACTTCATAACTCATAATCTACCAAAAAGTTCAAAAAATGTAGAAAAAGCACTCCAAAATCCAAAATGGCAACCAAGTGTGTAAGTGCAACAAACTTAGTCTCAACTTTAAAATTAGTGCGAGTTGGGAAATGTATTAACTCAAGCATGATGTACAAACTTGAAACGACTTAAATATTTATTCACCATCACATAAAAACAGTAATTAAATATAGATAACATGTGTAAATAAAGGGAGAACCACCTTTCTAGCAGTAGCTTTAGAGTAAGACCAAACACCATCCCCCTACTTGTAAATCTGCTCGATTGTCTACTTTGTTCTACACTCGTCATTTCACCGTCTCAGGCCATCCATTGAATTGGCCACCCAGCCTTGGCATACAAGAGTATGTCTCAGCCTGTTAACAAATACCACTAAAACTAAGCAAGACTAAGAAAAAAGTTTTCAAAAAATTACCTAACTTTTAGGTCTTCATTGTGACCTTTAAGTTCTTCTGTCTTCTCCTTCAACTCTTTGACAGATTGCTGAAATTATGTGTTTCTGCAATGTTTTACCAGAACATGAAAGATTCATTACGAAACTAATTACCATGAATACAAGCCATGAAGAAATACAAAGAAAGCCTCTTCATTAAAGCTGAAAATGAGTAGACAAGACAAAAGATAATACAAAGAAGCCCTAGGATCAGCTAGTGCACTTGGACATCTCATCTAAGGTTGACACCCACTTAGCATTCTCACCATATCGAAGACTTAAACCAAAAGACTAAACCAACGACCAAGGTTTAGAATAGATCATACAAACTGCCCAATAAAACTATACAACATAGATTTAAGACCACTAGAAATCCAAAAGAAATAAAATAAGAGTACAGTAGTGGACTAAAAATTAAAAATGAAAGTCGGCCAATTATGACTTATATCTTGTATGGAGAAATCTTTGAAGTCTTTTGAAAGAGAGCATCAAGTAGAAGCATTGATTCTAGCCATTTCGACTCGAGTTGTCCAAGAGGAAGCTTTATTTTGAAATGTTAGTTGATTTTGTTCAAACCAAATTTCTGGTAAAATGGCCTTTACTGCATTTAACCAAATCAATCTTGGTTTCTTCTTGAGAATGGGACATGAAATAAGCTGGACCACGTTCTCCTAAATCTATAGTTCGAAAACCCAATTCAAATGAAAGATAGCCAAGTAAGCCAAACCAACACTTCTTTGCATGTAAGCAGGAGAAGAAAATATGATGTAAATCTTCTAAAGCCATGGCGAACACAAGGGACAAACATGAGGAGATAAACTGAGAAAGGGAGGTTTCATTTGCAAAACTTCTGCACAGTTCATAGTCCATTTTGCATTCTCCAAAGTGTGATATTCACTCTTCTAGGGCTTTTTGTCTTCCAAATTGTCGAGTACTTTGTTCTCAAGACTGTGTTAGAACCTGTTTTCTGTAAATGTTTGGCTGATTAATAAATAAAAAATATCTTACATATTTCTATAACTAACAGTCGTCCAAGAAATTCAATATTGTGGATAAGGAAACCAAAAAAATAACTTGCTTACAGTGAAAATCTTAACCCTGCTAGTAAACGGTACTAAAAAGGGAACTCGCTTGTGTATATCATTTGCTCTAGTATTTTCTATCACTGCCTACAAAGAAACAAGGCCAACTAAATAATTAGAATTACGATCAGATAGCAGGTCGTTAGAACCAAAACATTCATTGAGAACAATTACCTGAGAAATGAAATAATCATTCATCACATCAGCATGGAAGTCACTGGGTGGTGTAAACTGTCGTCTATTGTTCCAGTCTTGCAACTACAACGAGACAATTTAATCTTAGTAGATCGACAAAATGATGCATGGATAAACAATCTTGGAACTTTGGACTCCCCTGGAAGGATCGACATCCTTGACTTTGGTTTGAAGCTTGCATGGATAAACCTTTTCGTTCATTTTTCATTGATTATTCATCCTTGTTCCTGAAAATCAAAGGAAATTCTCTCAATTTTATATATTACTAAAATTAGGATACATATAAGTCTTAACTAGTCTCATAGCACCCTCCATTCATCTTCCCCTACACTGGCTATGGTATCAAAATGCTCAATTAAGTAATACGTCTACTAACGAACTTGAAAACAAAACACATCACACTAAAAAACACAAACATCCCTTTAACCCAACAAAAGCAGCTCTTTTTACCCTTGCACCAACTATCACATTACTATCATGTTTGTCAACTGTCAAACTAACTCTTTTAAGTTATTTAGTGTGACACTACAAAGTTATGAACACCATAATCTTAATTAAAACCTTTTAATAAACAAATGCCAAGTTACTACTCAAGAATGGCAAGGAATTCAAAAAACATGACAGCTATCCTAATTGGTTGAAAATAAGAAAAAGAAAGTTAGCCAGACAACCTGTTTGGACTACAAAGCCAGCAGATACGATTCCTCAAATTTGACCATTCACTCTCCATACTCTACAAGTCTTCAAGCACATGATGCTGCCTTCTTTCAGATGAGCAACATCATTCCGATCTTAACAGTCAGAAGAGCAAATCAAATCAATCCTCGCATATTCACAAATCACAACTAAAAAGTACAAACATTACAAAATAAAACATGCAGCGATATCGACAAGCATTCTGATAAATAATTTGCCAATTAATTGAGATTACAAAATAAATAAAGAAAAAAATCATTGGAAAGATCACTGCTTAAATGAAATTTGAAATATCTCCCAATAGTTTTGATCGGTTACCCGAGTTGTGAGAGTGATCGGTTGATATTGCGTGCTTCCTTCAAGCGTTCCCCAGCTGCACCTGTTAGCTTCTGCCTCCGGAACCAGGTAAATCAATAAGATTTATTCTACTTGTTTTAAAGCTAGTTAAACCATCTGCCAGTCTCTGCACAATAAAGTACTAGTCAGAAATGTACCTTGTCTCATACTGAGTTACTTTTTCACATGATTTTTGCTAGCAGGATAAATTAGTTTAAGCTCTAGAAGGAACCAACTTATCCCCTTAAGGGAAACCAAAACAAATAATTAAGAATAATGAGGATACGAAGTGGTCCTCGAGAGTAACCAGTTACAAACCTAATGAAAAAGCAAGATACAATTGTTATATTTTTGAAGTTCAGTTTTTCTTTAAGCCAACTTGAGACAAGAAGTAACCAACTGATGTGTAATGAAAATACTCACTTCAGAAATTTCTTTTGGTTTTCCACTGAGAAACTTTTGATAACTTCCCAAAACATCTCAATGACATAATGCTCCTGAAAGCATGAAATAAAAATTCAAATTCCGAAGTTCCCACATTTGGTTTTTCAATCCAGCAGAAGCATTAAAAAAGTGAAGATATTTCTCCGTTTCCTATCACAAATTTCTTGATCATGGTTGTGCCTGACCAAACAGAGCATTACAAACAATACAAGTCCAAAGTTTGTTTTCATAGTCATAGAAACATAAGAGAGGACTAGAAGTCTGAATAATGGTAATCAATTTATCACCCAGTTTCAAACACTAATACAGGCATATACATTGTATGAATTCGAAATTAATTGAAAAATATTAAAAAGAATCTAAACGATGACCAACTCCCTAAACTCCAAAGACTTCAAAACCATCTCCCAATTACCCGGGTGAGATCTTCCAACATCATCTACAATTTTGAAGTTTAATTGACTTGACATCACAATTCCGATTGCACTACAATAAATCTAGTATTCGATATCCTAAACCAAGAATTGTTCAACCTCCAAAGGAAGATTAATTGTAACTAATCTTCTTGCAAGATTTCAAATTTTCAAAATTTTATCGAACACAATATGCAAAACAATTACGCAGAAAAGAAAAGAAACAAAAATACATATATAGAAAAAAGGGTTTAATAGAACTTACCCTATGATAACCACTTGAATAAGTAGTATGTGTCCGTAGGTCATCAACATCCAAGCTGTCCAGTGAACCTGATATTGAAAGCTGAAATGAAATAGACCAGTCAAAGACAGCAACTCGATTTATCCTGGAACCACAAAAGACCAGCAACAAAACTTCATAGTATTTAGCCATTGGTCCATGATTTGACCTAAATTAGGGTTCTCTTTATGTTTTTCTTATCATTTCCCATCGCAAGGGAATTTTTTTTCCCACATCTTTTCCCCTTACAAGGACTTCAGTTGTCACCACTTAGAGTCCATGTAGGCTAAAAATAATCTAGTTCACTTTGTTTATTTCTCAGATTTTAATGATTAGTAAAATTCTGCCTCTACACTTTTACGAGCATTGTGCCTCTTCGAAAATGAACAACTTGAATCTTAAGGAAGACTAGTTTCCTTATCCAGAACCTGAATCTTCACTTCATCAAGGAAACCCACATCTATTCCTTCAGGTGAACTCAATAAGGAAGACCCTGATGCCTCTAGGGTTTAGGCTTTGGTTGGTTGCTGCCCAGATCACAAGATCAAGTGTACTCCTAATCATTCTAGGTTCTTGCTTTAATTAGTTTAGTGTTTCACGTCACATGAAAATTAAAGGTCGACAATGGCACATTATCAAAACTACTAACCCCCTCCCCCCTCCCCCCACCCACACACCCACACAATAAGAAGAATAAAAATGCAAATCTAAGTGCTTAACCCTACTGACTTTGTATGGTCTAGGAGAAAAAATGTTCCTCCTTTAACATACTTCTTTCCCAAATAGTATAATTAATACTAGCATGAAACAGGATTCAAGGCACATGAGGCAGTTGATGTGCAATGATAAACGAGTCATCAAGAGATTATATAACAGCAAAACAGCCTTTTCATGCAAACCACGTTACTATCTCAGTGAGTTAGTGATACCTGGAATTCATGCTCATTGAACATGTTGATCCATTCTTTCTGTATAAGCTGCTGAATCCCTCTCAAAAAATGAGAACTTTGCTGTCGTATCTGAGGAGGACATGTTTTCAATCAACATTGGAGTAGGGAGACACATTGGATAAACAAGGGACAAACTATGCTGAAAGTTCAAACGATGATTGGCAACAAGATGAATGAATGTGATGACATTTTCACAGGTGACACGACGGTTTTTTCCTCCAGGAAGTAGCTCTTCTTCAATTTGCTTTCCATATTCATTGTTTATAATAACAAAATATAGCTCTAGTTCAGGAATGTCACCTTCATAATTTAAGATAAGAAGTGAGAAAAAGATTCTACCAGGATACTAGATTGATCTAGATCATTGATCAACAGGCTAAGTGTGGTATCAGCTAAAAGTGATACCAGGATACTAGATTGATCTAGACCATTTTTCCATCGCATTAATCTATTTGTTTCATTTTTACACCTAAATGTTTAAAAGAATTTCAACAATTTTTGTAAATGCTTTTTTTTTTTAATTTAATTTATCAATGCCTTTTACAATATGTCAAAAAGGTTATGATCAGAATACATCCAACTTTTAGAAACATAAAATAAAATCTGAAAAACATATAATTTTATTTATTATTTTTGTTTTCTTTGGTAGAAACAACTTTAATTAATTTATTCCACACAATCTGTAAAAATTGAGTGAGGATATGAAATTGTTAATACACAGGATGGGAGTGATGGGAAGTGCTTCAAAAGGATCCACGTCTAGTGAAAGAATGATTACGGACAAGGGAAAGGGAATAATGAATGAGGAACAAGTTCAAGAAGAAAAAAGTGAACAAAAAACTAACCCGGTGGTGGATGAGGGAGTTGGAGTACCATGTGCACCAAATATCCGTGAGATACCCCTTTTTGACATGAGGCTACGAAAACTGGAGGTGTCGATATTTAAAGGAGAGGAAGAAGAGAATGTGGATGGATAGCTACAACGTGTGGAGCGCTATTTTGTGGTGAATATCTGACGGAGAGAGATAAGTTGGATGCGGCGGTCCTGTGCTTGGAGGGGGAAGCTTTGGACTGGTATCAATGGAAGGAGGATAGAAAGAAAATCGGCAGCTGGACAGAATTCCGATAGCTTCTGTGGGCCAGATTCAAAGCGTCCGACCAAGGTCGTGGGTTCAAACAGGCCATTATTCCCAATTCCAAAAGATTTGGCTGCTGATTTGTCTATGCAAGTGTCTCCAGTAGAAGTATTGGGAGTTCGCAAAACAATAGAAAAGGAGGACAACTTAGAAGTTTTGATCCGTTGGAGTGAGGGGACACTTGAAAGTGCAACATGGGAACAAGCTGCTCTTATTCAAGAACAGTTTCCTGAATTCCACCTTGAGGACAAGGTGGCTCTTTGGGGGGCGGATAATGATAGACCTCCCATAGTAAACGTGTATTCCCGTAGAGACAAGAATAGGAAGAAGAAAGAATGATTGAGAGTTAGTTGGTATTTTTCTATTTGTGTGGGCCCTTAGGAATGTGTTTGTTAGAGTGGGGCCAAGTATTTTGTTATTTCTGTGAGCAATTACTTAAGTGTCTTGAGTGGGAGGGTATGGGTATCTTTTTGGACATATGATGGAATTAAAGAGCTCACCTGTCTTAAAATAACGATCAGGCATCTGATGTCCTTTAACGATAGTGGCTTCTCCTGCTCATAAAACTCCTCATTGTCAATTATTATGAGCATGTGCCTGATTGATAAGGAAAGAAGTGATCAGGACATGCTGAATCTTATAACATACCATATAATTATATAACATCAGATGAGGAATTAAAGCGAAATTCAAAAGTAGAGGAACAGGAATAAAGAAGATAATCTTACTTGTACACAGGACAAAAAACAGCCAAAGGTAATAGCCAACCAGGTGCATCTCCTGATAAATAAGCCAATTTCTCTGAAAAGGATGACCATTTTTTATTCTCGTGGCACTTTTTAATAAAACTCCAGAGTACTGGAACTAACTCCATTCTGTATGCTAGAATAGTCATAATTTTTTATGTCCCACACCAAGTTGTACTTAAAAAGATCTTTTCAAAAAAAATCTATAGTTTTTTTTTTCTTTTTTAAATGAAGTACATGCATGTTATGTTTCTCGTTATTAGAAAACATGACCTTTAAACCATTACTAACGCCATTATATCCAAACAGCAAGGTACACAAACCTAGTAGAGGATGACACATGCAACTTTGTCCATTGGGTAGAGAGAGGTGTGAAATGTGAATGTCCGCCACAGTAAAGGAAGAGTAAGAATTTGAGAGGAGAAACTCCAATTGGGATCAACACGTGGGCAACAACATGGCTTCTTACCAACATGAGAACTCAAAAGAGACAGCAGATGTTCTAGAGAAGCCAATGAACTCTTGGAATGTGATCTGCACTTTCCTGCAATAGTTTGAGTGTGAATTAGTTCTCTGAAAACACCTGCAGAGGATAATCCACGGCAAAACAGAATGTCTATAAAAAAAACCACTTGCAAGTAGAAAAAAAAGGAAGTACATTTATACCTTCCCTGTCAAAGTGATATCCCTAATCAACGCATATGCATTTCTTTCCAGGAAGTAACCAACAATTTTACAAACCCATGGGAGTTCAGGTTGTAATAAGAAAATAATTGTGTCTAACAATAGAGTTGCAGGTGTGTTAGAGTTCACAGGTGCAGCCAAAAGTTGATTCCTCAATTGGTTTCTATCAAGAACAACATCAAGTAAGAATAATTCAGAGGAAAAATAAAGACAACTTATCATATATATAAATAAGATTAGTCTGAATTCGTTAGCTGAAGGTAAAAAAACCTTTATGTCAATTATATATATCTGAACAAAATCTAAGAAATATATCACTTTTCAACAAAAGAAATATATCATATACAATTAAAGGATCATAGCATAGAAAGCCAACAAAATCAACAATGATAGATCAAACATCTGTTTTTCCATTCAAAACGTTAAAAAGGATAAGTTTTTAATAAGGAATGTTGAAATGGAAAAAACTAATTACCTATTATGGTGTACAGTCTGGATGCAAGCATATGCAAATTTCTTAACTCTCTAATCCACTAAGGCCTTGTTAAGTACATAATCCTTGCTAGCGAAAATGCTCAACATATCCCCTATATATGTAAGAGAGAGAAAGGTAAGAAAGTACTAACACTAAGAGATATGTGCTATCAATTAGAACACTTTAAGATGATATTATCAATTAGAAAACCAAGCATAAAGCAACATAAGGGAAAATAACAAACAAGGGCACCACAGTGGTTCAGAAACCAATCAATATTTTCATTTGTCACTTTTATAATAATTTCCCAAGGGAAAATCCTCATAACAAGCCTCGTTTTCCCCCTACTATGGAACGAGGAGGATTCCTCCTCATTTCAAAGCCCTCGTCAAACTCAATGCTAAGTTTGACTGCTCCCTTCGGAGTGACAACAAGCCTTGTTTTCCCCCTAATGTGGATCGGGGAGGATTCCTCCTCTTTTCAAAGCCCTCATCAAACTCGATGCTAAGTTTAGAACGCTAAGAGTAGGTGGTTTGGTTTTGGTTAGGCCAAAAGTAAAGTTTTCTGCTAAAAGCTCTGATAGTTAGGGAACTCAACACATTCTACTTGACCGAACCAAGTTGGATCTTTGTTTTTTTATGGGATTTTTCTAATGTATATTGCATGTGTTGTTTGTTTTTTTATAGCTCTTGATTGTCTAACCTTTTTACGTTTTGCATTTGCATGTCTCTCTTTTGTTTCTTTGGTATGCAATGTGGTAACAAGGTCTTGCTAGAACCGGTGGGCTAACCTTTCTATGGTTCTAAACTTAGTTTCTAAGTTTGACTGCTCCCTTCGGAGTGACAACAAGCCTCGTTTTCCCCCTACTATGGAACGGGGAGGATTCCTCCTCTTTTCAAAGCCCTCGTCAAACTCAATGCTAAGTTTGACTGCTCCCTTCGGAGTGACAACAAGCCTTGTTTTCCCCCTAATGTGGATCGGGGAGGATTCCTCCTCTTTTCAAAGCCCTCATCAAACTCGATGCTAAGTTTAGAACGCTAAGAGTAGGTGGTTTGGTTTTGGTTAGGCCAAAAGTAAAGTTTTCTGCTAAAAGCTCTGATAGTTAGGGAACTCAACACATTCTACTTGACCGAACCAAGTCTTTGTTTTTTTATGGGATTTTTCTAATGTATATTGCATGTGTTGTTTGTTTTTTTATAGCTCTTGATTGTCTCACCTTTTTACGTTTTGCATTTGCAAGTCTCTCTTTTGTTTCTTTGGTATGCAATGTGGTAACAAGGTCTTGCTAGAACCGGTGGGCTAACCTTTCTATGGTTCTAAACTTAGTTTCTAAGTTTGACTGCTCCCTTCGGAGTGACAACAAGCCTCGTTTTCCCCCTACTATGGAACGGGGAGGATTCCTCCTCTTTTCAAAGCCCTCGTCAAACTCAATGCTAAGTTTGACTGCTCCCTTCGAAGTGACAACAAGCCTTGTTTTCCCCCTAATGTGGATCGGGGAGGATTCCTCCTCTTTTCAAAGCCCTCATCAAACTCGATGCTATGTTTAGAACGCTAAGAGTAGGTAGTCTGGTTTTGGTTAGGCCAAAAGTGAAGTTTTCCCCCATTTTTTATGGGCTTTTTCTAATGTATATTGGATATGTTGTTTGATTTTTTTATAGCTCTTGATTGTCTTACTGTTTTATGTTTTGCATTGTCAAGTCTCTCTTTTCTTTCTTTGGTATGCAATGTGGTAACTAGGCCTTGCTAGAATCGGTGGGCTAACCTTTCTATGGTTCTACATTTAGTTACTAATTAAGTTTGATTGCTCCCTTTGAAGTGACAATAAGTTTTGTTAATGTCGACCCTTTTCTAAAGGGATTTAGTTCATTGTGGCTAGACAAGAGGCTTCTAACTCATGTTTGACAAGACAAATTTGTTAAAACCATCCCAGTTTCTAAAGAGAGCCTCCTATCCTTTTTTACTCTATCTAGGCTAGGTTTGGACTAAGTGCATCATAGGTAAGTCACGACAAAGCAACAAAGGAAGACAAAGCTAGAAAAGTATCCATGCACTTATTTATTATACATTCAATCAAGCATTCACAACACACATACCATTTTCTCAATCATGCATTCACATCTCAATAAGAAATAGCTAAAAGGAGCTTAAAACAAAAAAGACAGCAGCTTATGCTCAAATTTCAGCACATATACTCATCAAAATTCAGAATTTCACATCATAAACCCGAGCTCAGTGCTCAAGGGTTGCCAATCATGCTTTTTATGCAAGATCTAATTAAGCTAAGAAGGTATAATGCTCATTATTGTATGGAAAGAATTCTGAAAAATTTTTGAAATTTGGGCAAAATTTGAACCCCCAAGTTTACACTAAACATGCAAGCTAAGCAAGCTATTACCCACACCCACTCAAAAAATTGCTTTTTCTGTCCTAAAAGCTTTTGAAAATCAAAGTAAATGGAGAAAAATAAGGGGGAACTTTGGACTCCCCTGGAAGGATCGACATCCATGACTTTGGTTTGAAGCTTGCATGGATAAACCTTTTCATTCCTTTTTCATTGATTATTCATCCTTGTTCCTGAAAATCAAAGGAAATTCTCTCAATTTTATATATTACTAAAATTAGGATACATATAAGTCTTAACTAGTCTCATAGCACCCTCCATTCATCTTCCCCTACACTGGCTATGGTATCAAAATTTTCAATTAAGTAATACGTCTACTAACGAACTTGAAAACAAAACACATCACACTAAAAAACACAAACATCACTTTAACCCAACAGAAGCAACTCTTTTTACCCTTGCACTCACTATCACATTACTATCATGTTTGTCAACTATCAAACTAACTCTTTTAAGTTATTTAGTGTGACTACAAAGTTATGAACACCATAATCTTAATTAAAACCTTTTAATAAATAAATGCGAAGTTACTACTCAAGAATGGCAAGGAATTCAAAAAACATGACAGCTATCCTAATTGGTTGAAAATGAGAAAAAGAAAGTTAGCCAGACAACCTGTTTGGACTACAAAGCCAGCAGATATGATTCCTCAAATTTGACCATTCACTCTCCATACTCTACAAGTCTTCAAGCACATGATGCTGCCTACTTTCAGATGAGCAACATCATTCCGATCTTAACAGTCAGAAGAGCAAATCAAATCAATCCTAGCATATTCACAAATCACAACTAAAAAGTACAAACATTACAAAATAAAACATGCAGCGATATCAACAAGCATTCTGATAAATAATTAGCCAATTAATTGACATTACAAAATAAATAAAGAAAAACAAGCATTCTGATATTTTTCTATTTGTGCGGGCAGCCGATGTTCACAAAACAGCGTTTCGAACCCACGAGGGGCCCTATGAATTCCTTGTGATGCTGTTTGGGTTGAAACGCTTCGGCAACATTCCAATCAATCATGAGTGATGTTCTTCGCCCATATTTACGCAAGTTTGTTTTGGTTTTCTTTGATGACATCTTAATTTACAGCAAGTCCTTGGACGAGCATTTGCACCAATTGGCAATGGTTTTGGAAACTCTAGTAGCTCATCAACTGGTAGCCAACTTTAAAAAATGCCAATTTGCGGTTGACAAAATTGAATACTTGGGCCATGTTATTTCTTCAGAGGGGGTGGCAGCGGATCCAACAAAAATAGAAGCGATGGTTAAATGGCCAGCACCCAAGAACGTGAAGGAGCTAGGTGGGTTTTTTGGGGCTAACGGGGTATTATCGGAAATTCGTTGCAAACTACGGTTCTATTGTGCTGCCCCCCTTGACACAACTGTTAAAAAAAGGTAACTTTAAGTGGAATGAGACGACCGAGAACGCATTTCAGCAGTTAAAAGTCAGCAATGATGTCTGTCCCGATGCTAGGTATTCCTGATTTTTCACAAAGTTTTGTGCTGGAAACTGATGCTTCGGGTGTGGGTATTGGGCTGTCCTAATGCAAAATCAACGACCAGTGGCCTTTTTCAGTCAAGCTTTACCTATTACCCATAGGTTTAAGGCTGTTTATGAACGGGAGCTTATGGCAATAGTGCTGGCTGTTCAAAAATGGCGACCATATCTATTGGGTAAGCCTTTTGTGGTGCGTACAGATCAGAAAAGTTTGAAGTTTCTTCTTGAACAACGGGCTATCGGGGGAGAATATCAGAGATGGATCGCTAAACTATTCGGGTATGATTTTGTGATTGAGTACAAGAAAGGATTGGAAAACAAAGCGGCCGATGCCTTATAGAGATTACCACCGGTATTTGAATTGGGCCTCGTAAGTATTGTGGGCGGGCTAAACCCTTCGGTTTTCATCGATCAAGTGGCTGGAAATGAATCTCTTAACAATATTCGATTATCCTTGATAAATGGACAGCCAGCTCCAGATGGATATTTGCTACAAGGAGGAGGATTCACCTAATATTACTTTATTATTAGCTGAGTTCCATAACAGCCCGATAGGGGGACATCATGGTGCATTGAAAACATATCAAAGGCTAGCAAGGGAGGTATATTGGCGAGGTATGAAAGCCCATATCCGCACCTATTTTGCTGAATGTTCCGTGTGTCAGCAAGCCAAATACTTGTCTTTAACTCCGGCTGGTTTCCTTCAAGCATTACCCATTCCGGACCGTGTGTGGGAAGATATTAGTATGGATTTTATTGAGGGCCTCCCCAAATCCGAGGGTTATGATGTTATATTGGTAGTTGCGGATCTTCTTTCCAAGTATGCACATTTCATCCCCTTGAAACATCCATTTGGTGCAAAAGTGGTTGCTGCTGTTTTTATGCGAGAGATTATTCGTTTGCATGGATGCCCCTGAAGTATAGTGTCGGATCGTGATCGTATTTTCACAAGTCTATTATGGGAAGAGTTGTGGAGGTTGTTGGAAACTCAGTTGAGATGAAGCACCACTTACCACCCCCAAACAGATGGTCAAACGGAAGTTGTCAATCGAGGGGTGGAGACGTATCTAGGGTGTTTTTCTATGAACACACCCAAACAATGGGTTAAATGGCTAGCTTGGGCTGAATTAAGCTATAATACAACAGTCCGTACAGCCACATTGATGACCCCCTTCGAGGCCCTCTATGGGCAACCACCCCCCTCTATATTACCATATGTGAAGGGCTCGAGCCGGGTGAATGATGAAGTAGACCATTTGATGAAAGAAAGAGATGAAATTTTGGGCGTTTTGGAGGCCAATTTACTGAAAGCACAGCAGCGAATGGTCAAATATGCTAATGCTAAAAGACGGGAGGTGCAGTTTGAGGTTCATGATTGGGTTTATGTGAAGTTACGCCCTTACCGACAGTCCTCTCTCAGCCGTTTTAAGCACACCAAATTAGCCCCAAGATTCATTGGTTCATTTATGATCGTGGCACGAATTCGTTTCGTTGCATACCGTTTGGCCCTTCCCAAGGAATCGCTTATACACCCGGTCTTTCATGTTTCTGTTCTTCGCAAGGTCGTGGGTTCAAACAGGCCATTATTCCCAATTTCAAAAATATTTGGCTGCTGATTTTTCTATGCAAGTGTCTCCGGTAGAAGTATTGGGAGTTCGCAAAACAATAGAAAAGGAGGACAACTTAGAAGTTTTGATCCGTTCGAGTGAGGGGACACTTGAAAGTGCAACGTGGGAACAAGCTGCTCTTATTCAAGAAACAGTTTCCTGAATTCCACCTTGAGGACAAGGTGGCTATTTGGGGGCGGGTAATGATAGACCTCCCATAGTAAAGGTGTATTCCCGTAGAGACAAGAATAGGAAGAAGAAAGAATGATTGAGAGTTAGTTGGTAATTTTCTATTTGTGTGGGCCCTTAGGAATGTGTTTGTTAGAGTGGGGCCAAGTATTTTGTTATTTCTCTAAGCAATTACTTAAGTTTCTTGAGTGGAAGGGTATGGGTATCTTGATTTTGGTATAGACTCTCATTAGAGAAGTGTGTAGAGATTGGGGAGCTCTCAAATCCTCCCCACAGTTGATAAATAAAATTTTGGCTAAAGCCTTGACAAAAGCTAATGTAGAACATCCCCCTTCTTTATGTTTCTTGAGTTTTATCCTAGAGGAGGTGTTTGAATTACCATTTTTATAGTTTAGGATTAGTTATTTGAATTAACAATTTTGTATCTTGAGTTAGTTATAAGTAAACTAACTCAACCCCAAGTTAGTTTAACAACTCTTGTAATCTCCAGCCTATAAAAAGGCTTCTCATTTTCATTAATAAATGATAAAAAAAAAGGCATTGTACATAAAGATTTCCTAGCTTTGCAATTACAGTTCAGATGAGACTTTATTCCAGTATAGAGTAGCTCTGTAATTGCATATCAAGAAAGTGAATGTAGCATGGAAATCCCAAATTCAACATTTGGAAGTTAGCAATTGACAATCTCATTAGTAGGCAGTGCACCCATAATAAAATGTAAGATTTTTAGAACCCTAAAAATTCAAGTAACTTGCAACTAGTCATTGTCATGACCATCAATACTACGATTAGTGGATCAGCACAAAATACAAAACAGTAAGACAGTAAATCTTTAAAAACCTTACTTCTGTTTTTAACTTGCTCAAGAAGAATGTTGCAAAAAGTATATCAACAAGAGTTCCTTCAAACATGACCTACAAGAAGAAGGGTAAAACAACAACATCCTGTCAAAAATCATTTAATGTGATTGAGATCTTTTAGCATGACTGCTTGAGAACTTTTAGCACAACCGGGCAGCAACTTCAATAACAGAAAAACATGCATAATGTAGGAAGACAGCAGATTTCAAATTATGACATTGTATTTATGAACACTACTACAAAAATGGGTTTACTTGACGCTAGCAACTTTTACATACTTGACGTTTTTATTAAAAAAACGTCAAGTATGAACTATGTTAAAGAAAAAACGTCAAGTATAGTCTTAAAAAATATGAAGTTTTCACAATTTTTTTAAATTATTATATGTTAGCTTTATTTGACGTTTTTTTTTCGCGTCAAGTATAAAGTAGATTTTACTTGACATTTTATTTGGGTTAAAAGTAGTGAACATTTACTTGATACAAAAAACATGTCAGGTATGGTTTTAAAAAATAAAATTTTAACGTTAACTTTTATATGACAGTTATGGTTTTTGCGTCAAATATAGTGGAGATTTATTTGACAGTTTATTGGCGTCAAATATAGTGGAGATTTTACTTGACGTTTTTTTCGTGTCACGCATAGTGGACATTTACTTGACGCGAAAATAACGTCAAGTATAGTTAACATTTTTTATTTAACACTTTTAAAATGTCAATTGCCAAAATGTCAAATATAAAACGTTTAAAAATATGAAAATATAAAATATAAAATCAACTTATTAAAATAATTTTTTAAAATCACTTTATTAAAATAATTAAATTTATTAAAATAATTTTGTTTAAATCAACTTATTAAAATAATTAAATTTATAAAATAATTTTTTTAAAATCAACTTATTAAAATAAATCTTTTGAAAATTTTGACTTACATAATTGTTTGAATTCTCTCATTAAATTAAATTTATTAAAATCTCTCGTTAAAATAATTTTTTTGAAAATTTTCCTTTAAATAAAATTATTGAAAATATTTCCTTAAATAGATTTATTAAAATATTTTAATAAAATATTATTAAATAAATTTTTTGAGATCTTTCACTAAAACAAACTTTTACAAATCTTTCACTAAGATAAATTTGTTGAAATCTTTACTTAAATTAAATTTATTAAAATCTTTCTTTTAAATAAACCTATTGAAAATATTTTATTTAAATAAATTTATTCAAACCATTTATTTAAATAAATTTATTAAAACATTTTAATGAAAAAGTTTATTAAATAAATTTATTAAAATACTTTAATAAAAAATTGTTAAATAAATTTTTTGAAATTTATCACTAAAATAATTTTTTGAATTCATTAAAATAAGTTTATTGAATCTTTCCTTTAAATAATTTTATTGAAAATATTTCATTAAATAAATTTATTAAAATATTTTATACAAAATTTATATATTGTAAAAACTTTCCTTCCTAATTTAAAAAATATTCAATTTCTCCTATAAAAACCTTTCTCCCTAATTCAATTTCTCCTATAGAAACCTTTCTCCCTAATTCAAAAAATATTCATTATCTCAAATTTTTAGATTCTCGTCAATCCATGGATATTCCTCAAAAGTTGACAAAAACTCGTGTAATTTTCTTTCCTTTTTAATGTCTCTTTATTATTTTTTTCTATGGAAATTTCCACGGGCTTTTTTTTCAATTTCCTCAATAACAATTCTTTCCTTTTATATATTGTTAAAAAATGTATCCAATGAAAAAATTTCTTGCTTCCCAAGTTTAACCTTAAAACAATACATATGGAAAACATTCTTGCTTCCCAAGCTTGTTTTATTTTATATTTATATATGGAAAAAAAAATTTGAAAAGATTATCAAATATATTTATTGAAATATTTTAATAAAAATATTTTTATTAAATTTATTAAATTCATTTAATTAAAGATATCAAATAAATATATTAAATTCTTTTATTTCCCTAAATCCCTCACATCTCCACGTTGAAACCCTACTCTCATCTCCACGCTTGATTTCCACACAATATATGCGGACGCCCACTTCTTCGAATTGACAGACGACTTCCCACACAACACAGAGCGGCGAACGGCGAACGACGAACGAATTCCACCCGACGAACGGCTTCCACGCGGCCAACGGCTTCCATAGTGAACGGCTGCCACGACAAACGGCAAACAACAAACCTCTTCTTCGAATTGACAGACGACTTCCCACACAACACAGAGCGGCGAACGGCGAACGACGAACGAATTCCACCCGACGAACGGCTTCCACGCGGCCAACGGCTTCCATAGTGAACGACTGCCACGAAAAACGGCAAACAACAAACCTCTTCCGCACGGCGAACTGCTTCCGCGTTCAAAGGTATTATGCTCCTCATTCTTATTGTATTTAAAAATTTTCTATGAATAATCCTCCATTGAATTTAATTTATCAAGACTTTAAACTGTTGAGAGCATTATTTTTTTGGCTGGGCATTTTACTTATGAACAATTATTAGAAGTTTAGGTATGTAAGTTCAACGGATGAGGCCGAGATGGCTTTCGTTCATCTAAAGATGTGGTTCCCCATCAAGACATTTGCTCAAGAAGTTACAAGAAGATGCAGACCCTAGTTTGTTTTTGTGATTTATCAGATTGAAGAGCCTTCTTTGATCCTTCCAGGAAGAGTCCCCTTTCACTTTTTTTCCTTAGGCTGGTTACTTGGATGCCTTTTGGCTTTACCTATGAATTACTTAGTAGTCAGTATTTCAGAATAATGTTTAATTATGAAGATTAGTTGGTTAGCTTCTTGGTTATTCCGTATCCTTTCAATAGTAATAATATTGATGATTAAAATTTTAAAAAAAAGTGCTAATGCATTGAGTAATGTTTATCTGGTTAATAAAAAAGATGATTCTTGATGTTGAACCATACCAAGGTCACCCTTATTTATTATTTCATACACTTGGTGTAGCAACTTTTGCTGTTCAGGTCGTGTTAGGGACATTAGTCTGTGTACCCTTAATACTTGGTAAATATATCTCTTATAACCTTCCCTTAATACTTGGTAAATATATCTCTTATAACCTTCCCTTAATACTTGGTAAATATATCTCTTATAAGCTTTCCGCTCTTGTTGTAATTGACTCATGCTAAAATTTACTTCCTTAAACTTTCAAATTTAATATTATTTAATATTTAAGTGATCCAACTTATCTGTATAATTAAATTAGACCCTCAAATTTAATTATACACTTAAAAGAATGGGCGTATGAAACATTTCAAATATTCCCTAATATGTAAATTAATGGGTTTTTAATGATTATTGTCTTGAATTAGGAATCATAAATTTTGTTGTTTTTGGTTGAGTTTAGATTTTTCATGATCCTTCTAAAAGTGCTCCTTCAAATCCTTTGTATGTTTTCTTATGATAGCAATATGTTGATATTGATTAAGTTTTTGTTTTAATTTTGAATTAGGCAGCAATACGTTGAATTAATAGGTGTTACTATCTCTTATGTAATTTTGATCATAGTCTGGGTCACAAATACTTATATTCTATGAGAAATATCAATTTTATACAATATTTATGAATTGTATGAGTTATCTAATTTGGAATATTGTAATTTTTTTTTGTAGCTCCAAGATCAACATATTATAAGTATGGATAAATCATGGATGTCAAAGAGTAGATTATCTAAAGAGTTTGAGTTGGGTGTAGATAACTTCATCCGATTTGGATTTTCCAATACAAATAATACTTCCATACGTTGTCCTTGTTTAAAGTGTGGAAATTGCCAAAAACATAAAGCCAATGATATTAGAGATCATTTATATTTTAATGGTATTGATGAAAGTTATAAGATTTGGTTTTGGCATGGCGAAGAACTTCCAAATTCATCCTTCCATGGAGAATCCTCTAAGTGTATGTATGAAGAGAATGATGTTGGAAATATAAAGGAAATGGTTGAAATTGCTCATGAGCAATATTCAAAGGATCCAAGTGGTTTCGAAAAATTGCTCAATGATTCTGAGAAGCCGTTATATGAAGGATGCAAAAAATTCACCAAATTGTCTACATTAGTGAAGTTGTATAACTTAAAAGTTAAACATGGATGGAGTAACATTAGTTTCTCTGAACTACTAAAAGCGTTAAAAGACATCTTACCTTCTCCTAATGAGCTCCCTACATCGATGTACGAAGCAAAGAAAATGTTAGGTGCACTAGGAATGGAATATAAAAAGATTCATGCATGCCCTAATGATTGTTGCTTGTATCGAAAGGAATATGCCAATGCAATTGTATGTCCTCAATGTGGTGAGTCTAGGTGGAAATATGGTAAAGATGAAAATGAGAAAAAGAAAATTCCTGCTAAAATAATGTGGTACTTTCCACCTATTCCACGATTTCAACGAATGTTTAGAAGTGTTGAATGTGCTAAAAACTTAACTTGGCATGCTAATGAAAGAGAAGTTGATGATAAATTACGGCATCCTGCTGACTCTCCATCTTGGAAGTTAATCGACACCATGTGGCCAAATTTTAGTTCTGAACCTAGGAATCTTCGTTTAGCATTGTCAGCAGATGGAATAAATCCACATAGTGATATGAGCTCCAAGTACAGTTGTTGGCCAGTTGTGATGGTGATTTATAATCTTCCCCCATGGTTGTGTATGAAACGAAAGTTCATGATGTTATCAATATTGATTTCAGGTCCAAAGCAACCAGGGGATGACATTGGGATATACTTAGAACCATTGATTGATGATTTAAAACTTTTGTGGGAAAGTGGTGTGGAATGCTACGATGCCTACAATGAAGAACTATTCAACTTAAGAACAATTTTATTATGGACGATCAATGATTTTCCAGCATATGGAAACCTTAGTGGATGTAGTGTGAAAGGGTATAAGGCATGTCCAATTTGTGGAGATAACACATCTTCAATACGATTGAAATATGGAAAAAAAATGGCATACCTTGGGCATCGAAAATTTCTACCACAGAATCATCCTTTTCGTCGTAAAAAAAAATCATTTAATGGTCAGCGAGAACTTGGAAGTATTCCCGAACCTTTGTCTGGGGAGGTTGTATTTGACAAAACTAAAGATCTTGACATTCAAAGAGGAAAAATAAACAAGAAAAGAAAACATTCTAAGAAAAGCATAAAGAGTTGTTGGAATACGCAGTCTGCTTTTTTTGAGCTCCCCTATTGGAAGCATCTTCATGTTAGACATTGTTTAGACGTGATGCATATTGAGAAAAACATTTGCATGAATATTTTAGGTACACTTCTTGATATTCCAGGAAAAACTAAGGATGGTTTGAATGCTAGACGTGATTTAGCTGATTTAAAGATTCGACCTGAGCTTACTCCTATTAATGAGGATAGAAACATATTCATTCCCCCTGCTTGTTATACTCTTACTAAGAAAGAAAAACGTTTTCTTTTGAAGACTTTATCAGAAATGAAAGTTCCTCGGGGTTACTCTTCAAATATTAGGAATCTTGTGTCAATAGAAGATTCAAAATTGAATGGTCTAAAATCTCATGATTGTCATGTCCTCTTACAACAATTGCTCCCTGTTGCCATCAGATCTGTGCTTCCAAAACATGTTCGATATGCTATAACTCGTCTGTGTCTTTTCTTCAATTCTATATGTAACAAAGTTATAGATGTTACACAAGTAGAGAAGTTGCAAGAAGACATTGTTATTACATTATGTTTATTAGAGAAATACTTCCCTCCTTCATTCTTCACAATAATGGTGCATCTCACTGTACACCTTGTTAGAGAAGTAAAACTTTGTGGGCCTATTTATTTGCGATGGATGTATCCATTTGAAAGGTTCATGAAGGTTATAAAAAATGCTGTGAGAAATCGACATTGTCCTGAGGGTTGTATTGCTGAAGGTTATATACTAGAAGAAGCTGTTGAATTTTGTTCAGAATTTGTATGTGGAGTAGATCCTATTGGACTTGGTTGTCATAAGTTAAGAGACAATTTTGGCAATTCAGAACTTGGTAGACCATTGTCAAGTGGAGTTACTAACATACCTGAACGAGAGCTTTTACATCAAGCTCATCGATATGTTTTGGAGAATACTGTTGATGTGCAACCATATATAGAGTAAGTTCTTCTCTCTATAATCCATTTATTTCATTGAAATTCTTGAAATTTAAAGTAATTGTATTTCAACCTCTTGTTCTACTTTACAAGGAAACATTTGATCACATTGCAACAACAACACCGAAGTAGATCAAAAAACCAAAAATGGATTCAAGATGAACACAACAAAACCTTCATAGCTTGGTTACGAGAAAAGGTATAACATGAATTAGATATTTAACATTATCCTTTATTAATTATATTCTAATTGTCCAAGTCGTTGTCACTTAGGTTGGAACGGAACTTGCAACAGGAGATGTTGAGATTTCAGATAACTTGCGGTGGATTGCTCATGGCCCTCATCCAGTTGTGACTACTTACAATAGTTACGCTATTAATGGATGTCATTACCACACAAAGTTGCATGAAAAAAACAAAATTGTACAGAATAGTGGAGTCAGTTTAGTTGCAAACGCAATGCAAGTATGTAGCTCGAAAGATAAAAATCCTATAATTGGAGAAATCTCCTTTTATGGTGTGATAGAAGAGATTTGGGAACTTAATTATAATACATTCAAGGTTGCTATTTTTAAATGTGATTGGGTTGAAAACAGTGGTGGTATCAAAACTGACGAGCTTGGGTTTGTGTTAGTTGACTTAAATAGAATAGGTCACAGGAACGATTCTTTCATACTCGCAACTCAGGCAAGACAAGTGTTTTTTGTCGAGGATCCAAGTGATAGTCGATGGTCTATTGTTCTTACTCCACCACAAAGGGATTTCGAGGATCAATACAATGATGACGAACTTGGAGATACAATTCTAAATTGTCAAGGAATGCCTAAAGCTACGTTAGATATTGAATCTAGGCTTGATTTAGACGATAACACTCCAACATATATACGATCTGATTGTGAAGGCACATGGATTCCTAATGAGTAAATGTTTGGGTGGGTTTTTACATACTAGTTTTTATAAATATTTTTCATCTTACACTTAGCTAATTTAACTTTATTTTTTTTCTCAGGTTGATTCTTATACAATGGAGCTAGCAAGTGATGAGGACTTAGCACTTGGATTGGACGACGTCAAAGTAGATTTGGATAATGCAAATACAAATGAATTGGAACAAGTTGAAGCACCGAAGAACGAAAAAAGGAAAACAAGAGGACTGACATTGATGCATGACGTTACAAGAATTAGGAGTACGGGGGAAAAAATAGTAGTTGACTATAATGAAAATGGAGTACCAATTGGCGAGAATGGGCATAAATTACAATCTTTCATTGGATCTTGTGTGCATCATCATATCCCAATTACACATGCATCTTGGAAGCTGGTGCCGACTGAGTTGAAAGAAAAAATATACAATATGGTTGAGGTATGTAATCATCCTTTCTTATTTGGAAATCATGCAAATATTACACACTTATTGTATATTTTGAGTCATACTATGTTGTGGCTATCCTGTAGCCTTGGTAGCCAATCATGCATATATTACGCAGTTATTGTATATTTTAAGTTCTACTATGTGTGTCTATCCTGCAGCTATGGTAGTCAATCATGCATATATTGATACTTAGTGCATAGAGGTTATTTTTGCTTATGCATTGTTTGGTTTGTCTAGGGAGCATTTATGGTTGATGGTCGAAGTAAGAAGGCCATTATGAAAACGGCTGGAGTTTCATTTCGTCAGTTAAAGAGTTGGTTGACAACACAATATATTATCCCCTTTGTGGATGAACCGCAACTCATGATAGATCCACCTGCATTGTATTCTCACATAATTGATACACATGTTTGGCAAGAGTTTGTCAAGTCAAGACTGTCTCCTTAATTTCAGGTATAAACCTTTTCTCTTGTAGTAAAATCAATCATAATATAAACCAGTTTGTTTATTTTAATCTTTTTTACATAAATTTGTATAGAAAGTGCGAAATGAACAACAAGATCGAAGAAAGAAGAGCAAATATACCCACAATATGTCAAGAAGAGGTTATGCAAATCTTGCCGAGGATATGGTAATTCTTAATGTTATAGTATTTTACAGATATTCTTAAATTTAACTATGGTATGCTTGATGATATGTAGAAAAAGGATCCTTCTAATGAACATGATTTTGGAAGAGCTAATATGTGGAAAAAAGCTCGAACAAAAAAAAATGGAGGATACATGAACGAAGATGTACAAAATGTTGCCAATCAAATAGTAAGATTCTTAATGTTACATATGCATCAAAATCACATGAATATATATTTACATATTACTGATCAAATTTTACTCCTTTTAGGATGAGATTCTGAATAGCAATGCAGATCCACTCTCTAAGAAAGATGAATCACCTAATGATGCATTGACTCAAGCTTTGGGTACTCCAGAATATGGTGGTCGAGTACGTGGTGTGGGTGGTTTCATTACACCCACTGTTTATTTTCACACAGCCAAACCAAGAAAGTCAAAAAAAGTGGATACAACCCAACAAATTATTAATGAAAATGAAGCACTTCGTCAACGCATTCGAGAACTAGAAGAAAAAGTTCAAAACATGCCAACATCCGAGCATGGTAGTTGCTCCAGGAATAAAGTCCAGAAGAAGGTAAAATTTTTGTTTCTAAAGTAAAGTTACAATATTAATTGTTTATCAAAGTGAAGTTATCATTAATTTGTGCTTTGACATTTTGGATGGTTTTAGGAGATAGTTTTAAAGAAGATGACTAATGATACACATTTAGAAAGTATGGTAAAAGTGAAGAAAGAGATTGCTACTAGTGTACCACCGATATCACATACATTAAAGAAGAAGGTGGTAAAAGAGGAGGAAGTGGAAGAGGAGGAACTGATTGCTACTAAGCCACAGATATCAAAGAATGAGGTAAATGTGAAGGTGGATTGTAAATAAATAATTTTACATATATGAGTTCTTATATTGTTACTTAATTGTGTTAGGTAAAAGCTTCAAGGTCGATGACAAAGGAGGTGGAAGTTACTAGTACACCATCTAATCTACCAATTCAATTGAAATATATTCTCCGATATGCTGAAAGGGTAATGGTTGATGGGTCTAGTTTTTCCTTTCAACTACCTTTTGAGTTATTTGGTATATGCCGAAAGAGTTATGTCTTGCGAGAAGATGTCATTGATTTTTCCAACATGCAAAAAGTGAAGACTTTATCAATTGTTGCTTATATCACGTAAGTAAATGTTATTTCTTTATGATATATGTACTCACACTTTTTAATTAGTAATAAGTTGATGTGTGCAATGAATTTATTGTAGGTACTTACATTCACTCATTATTGATTTAAAGAAGGTTTCAAAGTACGTTTTTGTAGATCCATCTGTTATTTCAACTGGTCATAGTACTCGAGAGATTAGAGCTCGAAACCTTTGCAGTAGATTAATGACTTCTAAACAAGATCAATTAGTTATTGCTCCTTATAATGCCGGGTAAGTATAATTTTTATCAATTTAAACTTGCTTAGTAGCAAGATACTAATTACTTGCATATATATTTCATCTAGTGATCACTGGTCATTAGTAGTCATTAATGCATATGATGATGTGGTGTACCATCTTGACTCATTGAGAACAAGTTCCCGAGAAGATATCAAGTACATAACGAATACGTAAGCTAACTACATTTATGTTTTTTTTTATCCCTAAAAAAATCAATTTAATTTTGAATTAAACTATACTTTGAAAAATGTAGGGCCTTGACAATTTTTCAATCTCAGAAGAATTTGAAAAAGACAAGAAAAACAACATTTTGGAAAACGGTAAAGGTAAATATATTTATAAAATAATTTTTATTTTAATCTAGCACATAATATAATATATATGCATTGTTAATTGGTTGTGTTATAGTGTCCTTTACAAGTAGGTACTACTGAATGTGGATATTATGTCATGAGATACATGCGAGAAATTGTGACTAAGGACACAAACATTGTCACTAATGCGGTATGTTTCTAAACTATTTACATTATAACGTTATAGATAGTATAATATGACTAACTCAAATATTTTACAAAGTGTATTCTATTTTTTATGTTTTATAGATTGATACGAGAAGCTCATACACAGAGCTTGAATTGGATGAAGTACGAGCGGAGTGGGCTGGATTTTTAGCTCGGTACATATGATAGACATACCTAGATATGATCATGTTAATTTTATAAATGTCTAAGATATGGGAATGCTCATAACCTTTTTTTGTGGAAACGTTTTGTTCATAGCCATTATAAGGGCAAGGATATATGAGGATAGACTTCAATTTTGATTATATAAGACAACTATTATCATTTAATATTTTAGAATAGGACACATATAGGAAATTTTAGTTGGCTATATTGGATTGGAATTGTTTAATTGTTGATGACATTGTTGAGAAGAATGGAATTATTGTTGGTTACATATTATACTAAACTTTTTGTCCTTTTTTTTGTTGTGTAATTGTTGGTTGGAGAATTTGTTTCGTTTATGGATATGTATTATTGAAACAAATGTATGTAATGCAGGAAATGAAAAATGAAAAAAGAAAAATTTAGTATATTTAATATATTAATAAACGTTATACATGACATTAAATACGTGTCACATATACTATCTTATTTGAGTCAAATATATCATTTTACTTGATGGATATATAGTGTCAAGTATAAAATTTTACTTGACGTGTACATACTGTCAAATATACTACCTCACTTGACAGGTAAATATAGTCAAGTATATATCTTTCTCGACTTGTACATAGTGTCAAGTATACTATCTCACTTGACAGGTAAATAGGGTCAAGTATATATCTTACTCGACGTGTAAATATTGTCAAGTATATTATCTTACTTGACGTTAAAAAACCGTCAAACACAATCTCTTTCTTGGCATGTAAACAACGTCAAGTATACTATTTTATTTGACACAAAAATGATGTCAAGCAATAGAGTACTTGACGTTTTTTTAGTGTCAAGTAATAGGACTATACTTGACAGTCGATTACTTGACGCTTTTTAAAGCGTCAAGTATAGATTTACATGACACTATATTAACGTCAAATAAACCCATTTTTGTAGTAGTGGAATGTCAGGCGATACATTAATGTTCCAAAATTCAACCAAAGTATGGGGTGAAAGATATATAAGAATCTTCCATGATAAGGCCAAGACCAGGATATCCTTATCCAAAAAAAAGAAAAAACTAATCAACCAAAGTAAATTCCATGTATGATTGGGAATTATGGCCATACCTTTGCCAAAAGAACTTCGAGGAAATGGAAAAACTGGAGATGTTGCTCATGTATCATTCTCGAACCAGGATTGGGGTAGAGCAAATGGTCAGCAATTTGCTGGATTACCAAGCAGAAAATAACTTATATTAGAAAAAATGAACAATACATACCCACATATTACTGAAATTTTATGAAAGAGATTTCAAGCAACCAATTTTTATATTGAAATGTGATCTCACAACTATTTTTATTTTGAAAAGCGATTTCAAACAACTATGGCTGTCTCATCACGCTTCATGTTATCCAATAATACTACAGGATTAACAAAGCCATGCCATGCTAATAATAAGGAATGTCGTGATAACCTTAAATAAACCATACTGCACGTCAAAGGCTGCCTGTGTAATGTTCTCCATGACATCTTTAAAAATACCACCACCATCAATTCCTGCCTCCTCAACTCCAAATTCATTAACAAAAGACACACGTATCTGCATGCAGAAAAGTGAAGCAATTGACCCAACACAAACAAGAAAAAACTAATAAACAATTACAAGTAACTCTGCAACTATAGGATGCAGAAGAGGGAAGGGGTCGTTTTCACGAGGGCAAAGAAAAAGATAGAAAAAAGTAAGATAACAATTTCATTTTTCATAAATCATGGAAGTCTGAAAATTACCGATCCTCGAAGATCAACTTCAGACAATGCACTCATCTGACTGAAAGCATCTTCCAATATATGATTTCGTCGAATTCTAAACCAGTTTCTGGCAAAAACAGCAAGAGATCCATTCATTTGCCTAGCTGCTGCTAGTTGTGTCTGTGAAATGAGTTATAGAGAAAGTAACCATAAATAAAAAATATCTTACATATTTCTATAACTAACAGTCATCCAAGAAATTCAATATTGTGAATAAGGAAACCAAAAAAATAACTTGCTTACAGTGAAAATCTTAACCCTGCTAGTACGCGGTACTAAAAAGGGAACTCGCTTGTGTATATCATTTGCTCTGGTATTTTCTATCACTGCCTACAAAGAAACAAGGCCAACTAAATAATTAGAATTACGATCAGATAGCAGGTCGTTAGAACCAAAACATTCATTGAGAACAATTACCTGAGAAATGAAATAATCATTCATCGCGTCAGCATGGAAGTCACTGGGTGGTGTAAACTGCCGTCTATTGTTCCAGTCTTGCAACTACAACGAGACAATTTAATCTTAGTAGATCGACAAAATAATGCATGGATAAACAATCTTGGAACTTTGGACTCCCCTGGAAGGATCGACATCCTTGACTTTGGTTTGAAGCTTGCATGGATAAACCTTTTCATTGATTATTCATCCTTGTTCCTGAAAATGAAAGGAAATTCTCTCAATTTTATATATTACTAAAATTAGGATACATATAAGTCTTAACTAGTCTCATAGCACCCTCCATTCATCTTCCCCTACACTGGCTATGGTATCAAAATGCTCAATTAAGTAATACGTCTACTAACGAACTTGAAAACAAAACACATCACACTAAAAAATACAAACATCCTTTAACCAACAGAAGCAGCTCTTTTTGCCCTTGCACTCACTATCACATTACTATCATGTTTGTCAACTGTCAAACTAACTCTTTTAAGTTATTTAGTGTGACACTACAAAGTTATGAACACCATAATCTTAATTAAAACCTTTTAATAAACAAATGCGAAGTTACTACTCAAGAATGGCAAGGAATTCAAAAAACATGACAGCTATCCTAATTGGTTGAAAATGAGAAAAAGAAAGTTAGCCAGACAACCTGTTTGGACTACAAAGCCAGCAGATACGATTCCTCAAATTTGACCATTCACTCTCCATACTCCACAAGTCTTCAAGCACATGATGCTGCCTTCTTTCAGATGAGCAACATCATTCCGATCTTAACAGTCAGAAGAGCAAATCAAATCAATCCTAGCATATTCACAAATCACAACTAAAAAGTACAAACATTACAAAATAAAACATGCAGCGATATCAACAAGCATTCTGATAAATAATTAGCCAACTAATTGACATTACAAAATAAATAAAGAAAAAAATCATTGGAAAGATCACTGCTTAAATGAAATTTGAAATATCTCCCAATAGTTTTGATCGGTTACCCGAGTTGTGAGAGTGATCGGTTGATATTGCGTGCTTCCTTCAAGTGCTCCCCGACTGCACCTGTTAGCTTCTGCCTCCGGAACCAGCTACTTAAACCATCTGCCAGTCTCTGCACAATAAAATGATTATGAGCCTAAATTTTACAAGTACCAGTCCGTTGAATATAGAAACGTGATACTCATGCTTTTCCATCCTAAACAACAGAAACTATCTGCACTTCGATTTACAAATTCATTGCCTTTTTCCGACAGTGCTCACAACTGTTAGTTGTTACAGGTATACTTCTTTTATTTATTTATTTATTATTTTTACTAAATTCAGTAATACCATATTCCAGATATTAGCAACATTATTTTAGCATTACCTTGGATCGGGATTGCAGGTAAAAGCAGTATGTTGATAGCGAACTCTCAGGAACGGTCGGGTTAGAAGAGGGAGGCCTAGGTGGAAGCGGGCTCTTCAGGATTTGGAATCGAAAACCGATCTGAGGGTGGAGAATTTTCTTTGGAAGACTTGGGTTTCCGAGGGGGTCTGCGGCCCTTGATTTCGGCACCGTTAAGGCTAGAAGAAGAAGAAAGTGGTGGATCGACGAGATGGGTATGTCGCAAGATAGAGTTTCTTGGCTGCTTCACGTTAGAGAGGAAGAGCGAAATTTTGGAGGTATAGGAAGAGCGAAACGGAATTTGAGAGATAGGAAATCGCAGGGTTTGAGGAAGACGAAGAAGAGAAGGGGAGATGAGAGGCAGAGTAAACCGATGGAGAAGAAAAAGGGGAAAGAAATTTGAAATAAAAGAGACCGTTGAGGTTGAAGAAAGAGGGAAAAGAAAATTGACCGTGGAGGAGAGTTATTTAAATTTTGGATTAAATATTTTCTATGAAAATTAAAAAAGAAAAAGTTAAAAGGCAAATATTTTTTTTTTTTTTATTATTTATTCTATGAAAATTCAATAATAAAAAAGCATCTATATTTGCTTTTGGTATGGTTCACATTTTTATTTATTTGACACAAAAATCTAACTAAATTATCATTCATTTTGACCTAATATTGCAAATATAAATTTATATTTTGCATCTTAACTACTCTTTGGCATTTATAATATCATTGTTCCACACCTCAATTTTTTTATTGTTGTAAAAAATAAACCTAATCCAAAATGAATTAGCAAATTAGGGAATAAATGTAATCATTGTTTTTGGGAGTTTTGAGTTCGACCGTGATTATTGTTGAATAATTTTCACTTAGACATGCACATTTTGCTATTTTAGCAATTTAAATTTAAAATTTTCTTTTATCAAAAGTAAACCTCTTGTTTTTAATGTTTTTCTGGTCATCCCTTTTAAATAAAACTAATGACAAATGAATATAACAATTAAGAAATTCGTAGATATATAACAACATTTTAAACTAATTGCTGCAGTTATTTTAAATCACATATGTCATTCGCTTATAAGCCATAAGAGTCTATTAACGATATAAATCTATCACAAATATATTTTGCTACATTTACAATTTTTAAAAGATATTGTTATATACTTAATTATTATTCATAAAATTGCTAATCCATTATACTTACCCTAAGTTAAATGAATAATGTCAAAAGTAAGTTTACTACGAAGGTAATTTGTGTGACCCTTTTATCCTAACGTAGGAAGTTTGTTCCACTCCATACCATTATTGAACTAAGAAGATTAAGTGTGTATTAGTATGTTTAAACAAGTATAATTATAGCAAAATCTATGAGTGATATATTTATATTAGCAATACAATATGTGTTACATATGCAAATATTTTGTATCTAATCGTTGTATTTGCAATTAACTCCATTCAAATATACAAATATAAACATAACTCTTTAACCTGAGTTTAGCTAGGATCACAAACTACAAAAAGAAAGTATGGAACATATTTAATTTGTTTTTTTTTCTTTGAAGAAAATTTGGTGTGTAGCACATTATATATTTTTCTTTCCTTTAAAAAACAGTATTGATCTTATAATATACGGCCTTGCGCAATGTATTCACCATAAAGATCATATAATTGTAGAGATGTATAGAAGGTCTGATAAACAACATAAACGAAAAGTTCTAATCCTTGAAATTGTAAACATTACCCATATCCTACAATAAAAGTCACATCAACTTGATATTTGTTGAAATTTAACAAAAATGAAAAGAAAGCAACGATAAACCAATGACGATGGAAGAAGATACAGTTTTCAAACACAACCAGCTATCCAAATTATTCATAATATGGTATTAGAAAATATATTGCAATTTGTAACCTCATAAGTTTATAAACAGAGTAAAAATTAAAGGAAATTTTTTTATCAAGCTTATATTAGGACTTTATACTACTTATATGTAATTCTTAAGTTTTCTTCTTTTAGCTATAAAAGACACAAATTAAGAAAAAAAATGACTTGATTGTCCATGTAAAGTTATGCCCCAACTTTTTTCTTCTAACTTAAGAAAAGGAACACCAACAAATATCTATCCCCATAAACTAAAAAGCATAGGAAAATGATAGTAAAAAGTAAAATCAACTTTTTCTGTTATCTTTTTCCTTCATTCATTTACTTCTAATTGAAAATAAATCAAAAGTCTAAAACCGATCAAATTATTGAAAACGAAAAAACAAGAAACATAACGGAGAGGTAGTTATTATCAAGTATTTGATTTTGTTTAATAGATTCCAGTTGTGACAACCACAACAATTGTATGCATGAAGTTCATCATTCAACAGATTCTGACAACAAATTTCAACACATCTGCAAGGCGAAAGAAGATAGGAATTAGGATAACAAGGTAATTAGAACACTGAAATAAATTTTAAAAATAATTTTATTGCCGATTGCTACTATAAGCATAATTATCTGCTTGTATAGTTGTCTTGCATGATCTGACAAATACATTATGGTATTTGATATTCCATTCAGGTTGTATCTTGCATGTTACCAACAAAATCATGTGCTTAGTGATAAATTACTCTTAGACTGAGAAATACTCGAAAAAAAAATCAAGAGTAACAACTCTTAGTTTCCCAGAAAAATTGAACAAAAATCATGACAAACCAACAACAAGAACTTCATAAACTTGTCTGATGAAAGCAACTCAAGAACAGTCTCAATGCAGATCATACATGAGTTCTTTGCTAAAATATTTCCAAAGGCTAAAAAGAGTTAAGGAAAAAAAGAAAACAATAATTACCTGTAATTTTCGTTGGTTCATGATCTTCTCTTTGTCATTCTCACTTTAATCTCATAACTGAAAAGGAAAAAAAGAGGAGGGAGGGGTGATTAAACTCATGCATGTACATAATGCGAACCAGCAAAATTACCACCCTATTAACTATGAAAGTCTGGTTGTGGTCGAAGTAGGGGTGAAAGTCAGTGTAGATTAGAATAGATGTCACCGTGAAGCTCACTGTCGGTTGGGGGAGAACATAAAAATTGATTTTTTTCTTTTATAACAGGCTGACTGACCTACAGGCTGGGTGTGAACTGGCTGGCAAGGAGGAAGTGACATGCTACCACTAGGTTGTGTTAGGTGTGAACAAATGGACAATGGTGGCTAAGTGAGGGAAGGGCTTTGTCAAAGGGTTCGTGCAGGGCTGAACTCCAACTGTCCAATATTAGTTTGTTCGGTTACTTTCTTTGTTTCACCCATATCAATGTCTGCAAAAATTCCCACAATATATAGAAATGGAAATAAAGATCCTTAAGTTCTTTGAGAAAAATCAAAATTATAGCCACAAAATTTCTCCAATTATTGTTACTTAAAAAAGTATAGAAATTGTCAACCAAGCTCAACTAACGCCCTGTATGTATGTACTTAGAACCAAGAGGTCTCGGGTTTAAATCCCTCTACCCAAAATTTGTCCTAAATCTCAAACTTTTTTACAATCAATCCTAAAACTCTTTTTCTACCCCATTTTTGACCTATTTTTTGGCAATTCCCCATACATATTATAGTTGTAGAATAAAAATTTTTAGATCAATCACGCATTATCGTTGAATTCAAGACTAATTAAAAATTGACATGTGTCCAAATTAAAATTGAAAAAAAATATAAATTTGTTAATTTTGGATGATACACATGTTTGGATCAAATTAATTATTTTGTTTAAATTTTTTTACTCGGTTAAGACTAAAATTCAATCGAGCCAAAAAAATAAATTTAATTTTAGCTCTGGTCCATAATTCAACCAGACTCAAGTTCATAAAGCCACTAAAGAACTCTATAGATACTGGAGTTCCCCTTCATTTGAAGATACACAACTTTCTTTCAAGACTCCAACTTCAAAGAACGTCACGTGCTCTGCTTCCTCAAATCAAGCATAAGCATCTAAGTGAGAGAGAATCAGGAGATCAAATGACTCATTGCATCAAATCAACATAAATACATTATTAATACAAGTTGGAGTTCACAAATTAAATTTCTCTATAAAGATCTCGTGTAAACCACAGTGAACCAAAAAGTGATTATAAACTGAATATTTCATTAATAAATTCAATCAAATAAAATGAAATACAGGAAAATTACAACTCTACTGAACTTGAGATGAATCCTCAAAATTCTAGTCTTTTCCTTGGACGAATTCTCTAATCGTCCGTCAACACACACTCTTTGTGGGATGAGAAATTTTAGAGCTACTATGCCTCCCTCATAGGAACTTTTGTACTTAAGATTAGCTACTGACTTGGAATGTTGCGGAAGACCTATGGAGTTGTTGTAAAATGGAAGAAATTGTGCGAAGATAGTGATGAATTTGACTATAGTTAGTTGTTCCCCGAAATGGAAGACTTGCTATATAATGTATTAATTGACTGTCTCGTTGTTGCTGTCCATTGTTATTTTGATAAAAAGTTTTGCAGATGTAAATAATTTGTAAATTTATAGATCTAAGAATGTTATCATACACTTCATATTAGATAATAAAAATCACTTGACAATTTCTCAAACACCACACCGTCTACCGCCTCAAAGTTGAGTTATTGATCATGGTCAGACAAAGAAATTAAGGATTGAGACCACACTTGCGAAGAAGAAAAATGTTGAGAGGAGAAAAAGATCATGCATGCAAATGGAAAAAAAAAAAAAAGAGAAAGTAGGAACTTTGTTTAGGTTCATCAAGAAGATAAATGGATATAAAGAAATAACCCAAATCATAACTTGAATTCTTTCTCATATTTGCAATAGTAGAAATCTGGAAGACACATTTGCAAAATATCTCAACTTATTTTTGCTACCTATTACAATATTCCTAAACTTTATTGTAAATGTACACAATTTTGTATCTGTGATCAGTTTCAAGAATCTCTCCCTAGAGAGAATAAGTTGCATCTTCTAAAAGTACTTGCTATGGCTCAACATCAACATACTTTAGGAAACTTTTCAATAGTTATTTACATAAAAGAAAACTAGAAGGTAAAATAGTAATGAATTTCTCCAACTGAATTTTGTTTCGAGTTACAATAGTTGTATGTTTATGCGCATCTATATATATAATGCAATAATGTAAGACAACATGAGCATAATGTAATATGGAGAGCTGGAGGATCAAATAAAAATATAAGAAAATCAGATTATTATCTTTATGATAAAATAATTAGCTACAACAAAAAACAAAATTAGACTTTACTAATTGCAGATCACAAAATTGCATCCGCGACGCTGGCAAATCAGAGTTGCATGGAGTTGAATCCTTAACAATCTCATATAATGATATAATGTTTTCAATGCTCAATAGGCCAATGATGCACCATTCCAAGAGATCTGATTTCCTATTCTGGAGGACTTCTTGAAGAAAATGAATGTTATGCTGCAAGGAAGGTGCAAATTTATTAGAGAAGAATTAAACACTGTTCTATCTCAAGAAATATCATTTCATAAAAGTAAAAGAACCTCCTTCAGTGAGTATGATATAAGTGGAAGAATCTAGGTTAAAGATTTAAATAAGGAAATCACATGAGAATGTTGATTATTTTTTCCTTAGCTCGGCTTTTGGAAAAGGAACACACACCACTCCCTGATTTCATTTGCATTATTTTGGTCAGCTTCAGAATACACAAACTTCAGATGGACAGCACAAACCACTTGAAACATTTAGCAGAACCAATTTCTTAAAGAAACATTCTAAACTAATTAAATAAAGAGAGTCCTCAAAACTTCACTCCTTGAAGAACTATGAATTGATTCTCCTACAATAGTAGCTAGCTTTTGATAGGACCACGTCCCTTCACCACGGATTAGATATTGATGTCAATATTTTAATTTTTTTTATTCTTCTTCTTTAAAAAAATAAACATTTAATTCTTGAACATTGGGATCTAAATGTCCAGGGATAATAATGCTCATACCACGAAATAATATCCACCATCCAAACTGTTAAATAAAAAAATTCTTTTCCTAAAATTCTACCGAAGCAGTAGGAAAAGTTGTTATGTAACTTTTCTAAATAAGTGAAGAAAGAGTGGACAAGAATATGATAAAACCAATAAAATTAATCAGAAGCTGCTAGTATCCATTTGATTTAATACGTTCAATCCTTGAATTAAAGCTTGTACATGTGTGAATATTATGCCATTAACGATTTAACGATTTAAAATGAAAGAGAATGAAGGCTTTAAATTCATTCACTTGTGAAAGTTGAGAGATTTAGTTAATACAACATTTAGTATAATTGATTGGTTCTTTCCCTTAAAAAGAATACTAAAGAAAATACGAAAGTTTTCACGAGGTTACACGTCCTCTCAACACATTTTCCATTGCATATAACCAAAAGTAGATAATATTGCTTTTCAAGTTTGGCTATTGCACGATATTTAAGAAGAACGTTCAAGAGAAG